>NC_057808.1:12707207-12748234 GCF_018294505.1 Triticum aestivum | reverse complement strand
GTCGGCGCCGCCCGAGCCGTGCCCGTCGCCGGCGCCCCCCTCCTCCGCCGCCAGCGGCCCCGAGCGCCGCCTCCCTCCGGCCTCTCCCTCCTCTCCTCCGGCGTCGCCATCCACCGCCGGCGAGCTCGAAGCCCGGCCCGGGCCAGATCTGGATCGAGGAAGCCCACGGTTGACTTTCCTCTCCTCTCCCCGAAAATATTCCCAAGTCTTTTGCATGTTCACATTATATACCCCTGTTCATCATGGCATAACTCTCTGCATATAGCTCCGTTTCGTGCATGTAATATATCGAAATGTTCGTCTTGTGATGCTCTACATTTTGTTCAATTGCACTATGTTCATTTGAGTTGATCTTGATGCCCAAATCTCTGGTGCAAGCGTGCTATATGCTGTTAACTGCTGTTACTTATCAGAACATGAGGATTTGTTATTTTTGTTGCATTTGATATGTGCATCTTATGAGTAGGAGCTCTACATGTGTTTTGATGTATGCCATGCCATATTTACAGAGGTGTATGCCATGTATTTTTGTGATCTGTGTGGTGACTAGCACAAGCATGCAAACTAGGCTCTGTAATGTTTCTGATTTCAGAGACTTGGTGATTTCTCCAAGTCTTTGTCTGCTGTTATTTTGTTGCCATGTAAACTTGATGCTACAGAGAGATCCATGCATATTTTGGAGATGTTCAGTAAGGATGTTTTGTAGATATTGTTGTAATTGATCCACTACTACCCTTGTTTGCAATTATGGAGTGCCATAGAATGACTCAATCTTGCTCTACTTTTGCTATAAAATATTTATGGCAGATTGTTTACGTGTTATTCAATTTGCCAAGCTTGTTGTAGTTGTTTCATACATGCTATGTACTTGCTCTTGCCATGGATAGCTTCATAAACATGCCATCTTGCTGTAGGTATGCTTGTTTTGTCATGAATTTCTTTGTGGTGAGTGCATCAAGCTTACCAAGATGCCTTCATATTATTGTTTCTGCCATGCTCTGTTTTCTGCCAAGTCTGTAACCTGTTAACGAAACTTGCTATGTTCACATGGTTGCCATCATAACTTTTGGTCGTTTTTCGCTTATGGTCAGTAAGGGACTTTTGTTCTATGCATTTAGTAGATTCATTCCATGCCTTGTTTTGCTATATTAAGTTCCTGTAGCATGTGTGTTTCTTGCTCTGAACATTGCTACCTGATGCTGTTTCAGCCATGTCCAGTAATTTCACCAAGTCTGTTAACCTGATATCTTTCGCACTTTTGCCATGCTTGTTTGAGCCTGTTATGTTGTGATCTAGCCGTAGCTCAGTGTTCATCTTTTGTCAAACACCTCCTTTAGATTACTTTCATATGCTTTGTTGCTATGTTGGAGTGCTGTAGCATAGTTACTTGATGTATTCTAAGTGATATCATGCTGTTAATCACAGATTCGTGTCATTCTTGTTTTGCTTGCCTTTCGCGAACCGTGCATCCGTTTCCGGTGATCTTTATATCGATTTCGACCGAAATCATCTCATCTTTCCAGTGGCATACTTGGTTTGCCAAGTTACTGCCTTGTTCATCATTTTTCTTCCGGCGCACGCATATGCATCGCATATCATATCTTGCATATCATTCATGTATTGCATCATGTTGCTTGTGCATTTCCCGTGATTGATTGTGGTTCCATTGCTTGTGTTCTTGTTTTGGGTAGAGCCGGGAGACGAGTTCGTGAACGAGGAACCTGTTGAGTACGCTTACGAGGATCAAGCTTTCGACAACTCTGAGAACCTTGCAGGCAAGATGACCATACCCTCGAAATCACTTCAATCTTTGCTTTGCTAGTTGTTCGCTCTATTGCCATGCTGCGCTACCTATCACTTGCTACATCATGCCTCCCATATTGCCATGACAGCCTCTAACCATCCTTTCCTAGCAAACCGTTGTTTGGCTAAGTTACCGCTTTTGCTCAGCCCTTCTTATAGCGTTGCTAGTTGCAGGTGAAGTTGAAGTTGGTTCCATGTTGGAACATGGATATGTTGGGATATCATAATATCTCTTATTTAATTAATGCATCTATATTTTTGGTAAAGGGTGGAAGGCTCGGCCTTATGCCTGGTGTTTTGTTCCACTCTTGCCGCCCTAGTTTCTGTCATACCGGGATATGTTCCCTGAGTTTGCGTTCCTTACGCGGTTGGGTGATTATGGGACCCCCTTGACAGTTCGCCTTGAATAAAACTCCTCCAGCAAGGCCCAACCTTGGTTTTACCATTTGCCACCTAAGCCTTTTCCCCCGGTTTTTCGTGAGCCCGAGGGTCATCTTTATTTTAAACCCCCGGACCAGTGCTCCTTCAAGTGCTGGCCCAAACTGGGCGATGTCCGGCGCCCCCGGGCAACCAGGGTCTATGCCAACCCGACGTCTTGCCCATCCGTTGTGCCCTGAGAACGAGATATGTGCAGCTCCTATCGGGATTTGTCGGCACATTCGAGAGCTTATGATGGGCTAAGTTGGGACACCCCTGCAGGGTATTATCTTTCGAAAGCCGTGCCCGCGGTTATGAGGCATATGGGAATTTGTTAATGTCCGGTTGTAGAGAACTTGTCACTTGACCCAATTAAAATACATCAACCGTGTGTGTAGCCGTGATGGTCTCTTCTCGGCGGAGTCCGGGAAGTGAACACGGTTTGAGTTATGTTTGACGTAAGTAGGAGTTCAGGATCGCTTCTTGATCATTACTAGATGACGACCGTTCCATTGCTTCTCTTCTCGCTCTCTTTTGCGTATGTTAGCCACCATATATGCTTAGTGCCTGCTGCAGCTCCACCTCATTACACCATCCTGTCCTATAAGCTTAAATAGGCTTGATCTCGCGGGTGTGAGATTGCTGAGTCCTCGTGACTCACAGATTCTACCAAAACAGTTGCAGGTGCCGACGATGCCAGTGCAGATGATGGGATCGACCTCAAGTGGGAGTTCGATGAGGAACGTGGTCGTTACTATGTGTCTTTTCCTGATGATCAGTAGTGGAGCCCAGTTGGGACGATCGGGGATCTAGCATTTGGGGTTTTCTTATTTTCATTTGGATCTTGACCGTAGTTGGTCTATGTGTGTATTTTGGATGATGTATGAATTATATTTATGTATTGTGTGAAGTGGCGATTGTAAGCCAACTCTCGTTATCCCATTCTTGTTCATTACATGGGATTGTGTGAAGATGACCCTTCTTGCGACAAAACCACAATGCGGTTATGCCTCTAAGTCGTGCCTCGACACGTGGGAGATATAGCCGCATCGTGGGCGTTACAGAAGTCGAGGAGCAGCTGCGCGCGCGTGCCAAAGCTTCTGCTGGCGTGGGCGGCGGCGACTGCTGCGTGGATCGCGGCGCGCTTCGACTTCTAACTATGTTAGAAGGAGCTCCGTTACGACCCAGCAGCTGCATGCCATTTTCGCCAGCGCTTCGGTGGGCATGCTGAACCCCTTCATCCCGCGGATGACGCACAGGGCTCTTCCCACGGCGGTGCCCAGGGTCACCAGCGTGGTGACGCTGATCGGCGCGCACACCATGGGAAGAGCGCGCAGTGGTCGCCGGCGTGGGCGTCTTGGAGGTCGCTGCGCCGCCCGGAGGTGGCACAACGACACCCCTGGAGGGCCCCGCGCCGCCTGCGGGGGCCCCAGCTCCGTCTTTGGATCTGGCGACGTGCGGCCGGTCATCTAGGGCGCAAACGACGCCACTCGCCAGGTTCTGACTGCCAGGGCGATGCTGGTGCTCGCGGACCGCGGCCCGGGTCCTGCCCACGACCGGTCCACTGCTCGTGCGCACCGGCACGGGCCGTTCGGCTCCCAATGAGCCGATCGCCGTGGCCATCTTCTTCTTGGGAGCCATGGCGATGAAGAACCGCTAGGCTAACTACTAGACCAGATTCTCACAATTGCACTCCCCTACCTGGCGCGCCAAAGATGTCGGTGTGGAACGACACCTATGGGATCACAAGAATCCCTACTACGGTTGCCGGGGCGCGGGGTTGCGAGAAGAGCAGGGCTAGTAGACAGCACAAGGATCGTTTACCCAGGTTCGGGCCGCGAGGATGCGTAAAACCCTAGTCCTGCTTTGGAGGGTGTATTTCAGAGAGTTCTTGAGCTCTCGAACTAGCTGTGGTGAGTGCGTGGTTCGAAAGAGCCGAATCCTTCTCCAGTATGCCACGGGCCTCCTTTTATAGTCGGAAGGGGCTGCCACAGTGGCACACAGGAGGTGGAAAGGCGTACAGTGCCCTGAGCTTATCGCTCGTATTACAGGACAAGACGCATTAATGCGTAGCTTAGGTGTCTCCTTGCTTTATTGGGGACGGGGGCGAGGCCCGTCCCATCCGTCGCCGCTCCTCCTCGCTTTGACACGCGCCCTGGCCAGCGATGTGTGCGGCGCCATGTAGGCAGGCAGGCAGCTGAGGTGGCGCGGTGGTGGAGCCTTCACGAAGATCTGCATGCCGCCACGCAGGCGCTTGATGAGTTGGCCTGGAGGCTGCATGTCGCCACGCAGGTGCCCGCCCAGCTGGTTGGGCTGGCAGCTGCATGTGAACGGCGGTGGAAGCTTGGTTGGCATGGGCCTGGCGGTGGCCCCGCTGGCGTCCTTGGTGAGGGCCTTGCCGGGTGGCCGAGCGAGGGTCTTGCCGTGTGGCCCGGCAAGGGTGTTGCCGTGGCGCGCTGTCGTCCCCGGCAAGGGCCTTGCCGGGGCTCTGGTGGCCTTCCTCGGCGAGGATCTTGCCGAGGATCGTCGTCTTCTAATCCTCATCTGACCTTGAATATGTCTTCACAAAGATCTGCATGCCACCACAGAGGTGCCTTCCCGAGCCCTGGGCCCACGTGGATGATGGCGTTGGGGACCGTGGGCTCAAGGGTGGCTCGCTCTGTTGGTGTGGGGCGAGCTGCCCCGGCAAGGATCTTGCCGGGGCTGCTGAGGCTGCCCCGGCAAGGGTCTTGCCGGGGGAATCTGCTTCGTCCCTCTGCTCTTTGTGGTCTTGGCCTTGGCTTTGCTCTGATTATCTTGGGCTTCGGTCTTACCTTGGCTTACCTCCCCTGTTCTGCTTGGCGTGACCGTGGGCGCCGCTCCGACTGCCCGTGCACAGGTAAAGGGGTACAAAAACGCACCCCTCTTTTTGTACACCGACACATCCACTCAAGGACCCATGTCTTCGGATCCCTGTTGTGGCCGCGAATGTGGAGGGTGGCATAGAATTGCAGCAGAAGCTCTTCATTCCAATGATCCTTATCAGTCACAAAATTCAGCAATCCAGCATCACGGAAGCAGTCAAGGGCTCTTCAAGGCATGGCAATCCGGCAATGGCTTCACAGTCAAGACGCATATGAGGGAAGATGTGCCCTTGATCATAGAGAACACATGAGTAGTAGCTGCGCTGCTGACAGCTCCAGAACCGATTAGATGAAATCCTTGGCTTGGAATAGGGGTTCTTGGCGCTGTCAAAGAAAGGACCCTGGTGAAGTGGCAGTACCTGGAAACCTGGGCAGTCTTGGCTTTGGCTTCTGGACCTGAGGCCTGTGCTCGACATGGTAATCAAACTGCGGACCAGCAGCAGGTGGAGGAACCAGAATAGGCCATCTGACAGTGATCAGCTGACCATAGTTGTATGCTTGCTCAATAGTATGTGGCCTGGGAGGCGGTACAGGAGCAGTGACAGTGGTTGTGACTTCAGGCTGCTGATTTGCATCAGGTGCTATCACTTCAGGCACCACATTGACTTCAGGCGCCACATTAGCTTCAGCCATGACAACGTCATTGGCTTCAGTGTTGGTGTTGGTGATCGCCTGAATGTTGTTGACCTCCACTTGAGTAGCTGGAGGGTCGGTCACGTTCTCCTCGAGAACAATTTCAGGGTTGGACAGGGGTGTAGCAACACGAACTTCTTCAACTCTTGGTTCTTCTTCTTGGTCATCGGCTGATGCAGCCGGAATATCTTCAGCTGCGTTGGCTTCAGACTCAGGGTTGTTCACAGTTGGAGAGGCTTCAGGAAATACTTGGCGAGAAACCGATTGGCGCTCTTCTCCTTCTGGAACACTTGACAGAGTGACCTGTGGCCTTGGTCCTTTGCGAAGCCTGCGGAATGCTGGTGACGCTTGTGGAGATGGAGTTGGTTGGGCCACAAAGTCTTCATCTTCAATCATCGGAGTGGTGACTTGAGTTGGGGGAGTAACTGGTGTTTCTGCTTGACGAGGGGAGTCTTGAGGGTGATCAGCCCATGAGTCATCCTGAGCAATTAGCGTCAAAGGACGACCAATGCTGATGAGTTCGTTGTTCGTGAGAACAGGCGATGATACCACATTATGCTCGATCTGAGGAAGGACTTAATCATCTTCAACATTGTATTGATGACAAATGTCTTCAGCTGCGGTGGGGTCAACAGCTGGAATGTCTTCAACTTCAAGAGCCTTTGGGGAAGCAGGCTCATGAACTATCAAACGACATTCTTGTTGTGCAGATGGAGGACGAGCAACAGAAATTGGCTCGACGACAAGGGGCTCTGTGGGAGCAGCCCGATCTTTCTTCTTGGTCTTGCGCTTCTTGGTGGGTGGAGCATTGTCAGTGGTGTTCTTGGTCTTGAGCTTTCTGGCTTTGGCTTCGGCTGCCCTTGTCTTCTGAAGCTCTGAAGCCACTATGGGGACCTTAGGCTTCACGCATGTCATACTAGCGGGGAAGACAATGCGAGGTTCTTCCCGCCTGGATGGTTCAGCTTGGTCCACAGCAGGCTTCTTCTTCTGCTTGGCAGCCATCTTAGGGTCGATGCCAGGATGCCCAAGTGCCTTGCGCTTCTCAGCTTCATTGTAAGCTTGAACACACTTTGCAGCCAGAAGCTTCATGCGCTCTCGAGAACCTTTGGCTTCTTCACGTTTCTTGTGAAACGCTTCCTTGAGCTCATGCAGCACGACCTTGAAGTTCTGGACGTCTGTTACGCTGAGCTTGGCCATGTGCTTCTTGAACTGAGCCTTTTCATAGTCGATCTTGTGCTTCAGCTCAACAATTTTCTGTGCAAGAGCCAGCTCAGCAGCAATGGCGCCATGGAAGGAGACGCTTAGCCCAATGGGAAGTTGCAGATCATCAAAGCTGAGATTGGGGGTGTCAAACCACTCATCAATGAAGTTGTTCAATACTTCCACGTCAAAGAGAGGCAAATCATTGAAGATTTATGCCTCTTGCTTGCTCTTTATCAGCTGCTCAAGAGCGTCATCGGCAAGATCGTCATCACTTGACAGATCAATGGCGTCATTTTCATTCCTCAAAACAGCAGCAGGGGTCAGAGCTGGACCAGTGGTGTGCATGGGCTTCAGACTGCACACCTGGTGGAGAAGGAGCAGTGGCCAGAGGCTTCGCTTGCGAAGCTTTTGGTGCAGTGGAAGGCTTCGAAGCCTTGGGTTTCTTCAGCTTCTTAGTCTTCGGTGGTGCAGGCGCTTCGTCAGAATCAGCGTCATCTGTAGGTTGATCCACGTCTGTCCCTTGAACCATAATATGAGTGATGAGACCTTCCAGGTTGTAGAAGGGACCAACAAGATTGGGTTCAGCTTCGCGTGTGCCATCAGCACGAGGAGCAGAGGGACCGGGGTTGAAGTCTAATCCCCGCGACTTCTTGTTTTCTTTGGCCGAGTTCTTGGCAAACTGGAAGTTGCGCTTGAACAGATTGTCGTCACGACACCATAGCAATGAAGATGGGTCGGCATCTGCAGGCTGTGGTCCACGGACCATGCAAGGGTAGAAGCCTTGTTCAATGGCTTCAGCTCTGGACTTGGGTGGAAGATTTTTGTACAAGATGTCTCCCCAGGGTCGCTTGATGGCATTCTTCTCAGCATATTCCTGGGTCACGAACCTGTACTTGTACCATTGTTCTGCCCAATATCTTCGAATCCATTGGATTCGGGGTTTTCACTGATTGTAGTCCTCCTCTGGATCTGTCTTGTACAGCTCATAGAGATATGGTGGCAAATCCTTCGATGTGTTCCCACGGCGCTGTCTGCCACCCTTCCTTGCAGACTTTTCTATTGCCATGAGGTTCAGACTGAATGGCTTCAACACTGTCAAAGGCTTCCGTCTGCTGGTCAGACAGGAACTGGCTTCGGGAGAGTTGATATGATGTTGTAAGAATTCTGCAAATGAATGCAGACTATGAGAACCAAGGGATTCTCCCACGGACATGTACCTGTGACAGCATTAGAGATGCGAGGGAAGGGGAAGAGGTCATATGCATTCTTAGAAGATTTTGAAGATAAATCAGTTTAGAAGCCATTGACCTCATAGCGCGAAGACATTCACTTATATGTTGAGAGTTGGTTCCAGATTTGTACGAATCCAAGAATACGTACAAGTGAGGAATCTAACTACGTGTGAAGCATAAGTGAATATACTAGGCATCATATGAGATGCAAACAGGATAGATCCAAATTTGTGGAGGCAGAAACCACTTTTGGTAGAAAGGATTAATCTATAGGATCAAAAAGACGGTAAAAAGAGGGTTTTAATTTACCACACGATGAACTGCTAGACGGAGTAGAAGATGAGGCCGAGCAGTTCGATCTTCCGTGCCCTAACTTGGCGACGGAGGACACCTAAGGCGGCGGCGGAGAAGACGATGTCCGCGGCCGGCGTGAAGACGGCGTCGGAGAGGTCGCGGCAGCTAAGCGCTTCGTCGCCGGCGTCGTCGAGAGCTAGCGATGGCGCTAGGGTTTGTTGAGGTGGAGAGGTGGAAGAAAGATTTTGACCGCGATTGGATGTGTATTTATAGGGAAAGGGACAGCACAGCACAATTACGCAGGCGCCCCTGGTGGTTCACATCTGAGGGACACATGGCGAACATGCAACACATTGGGAGTTGTCCCACGTTCCCACGCCCGCCTGGACTGTCGGATGATCGTTCCGGCTTCTCCGGGTTTCAGGCAATAAGAATTGAGCATTTAAAATAGATTTAATGTTTGTCTCTGTATCTTCCGCTGACAAGGACGCAGAGAATACATTTGACCGTTTCAACAGAATGCATATGATTTGGATATATAGAGTTTGAGGCAGAAAGCATAGAGAGGTTAGGGTCCGATCACATCTACCATTTTTAAGAAGTTACTCCCCACTACTCCCTATTCTCTCATCATGCACACTATCCACATCAGTGTGCCACGTCATCCTCTATTCCTAAACTCCCACTATTGATTTTTCCTAGATTGTGATGATGCCACGTCACTTGGCATCATTTTCTTCATGTCCCTTTTTTTCTCTAAAGAAGTCGTCCTTTTTTTCCAGGCGCACCGCTTTGTAGCGTCAGATATTTTTATCCCCCAAAGGGGATCCCCTCGCGCTTCTTCCCCGTCGCTTCTTCTTCCCCATCGTAGTGCCTTGCCCATCGCTTCAATTCCCTCCCATCATGGCACTCCTGTTCTTCCCATAACACCTCCAGTGTTCTTCACGGCCGCCCCTTTTCCTCTTCATCTTCTCCAATCGACAGATCCACTATCGAGAAAAGGAACGGCTGGGTTTATTGCTCCTGCTCATGTGCGTGTAGCCGACGAACTTCCCCCTCCCCTTTTAAGTGGCGAACCTGCTCCATTCCCGTTGTCTCAAGCCTGCACCTCTGATCCACAATCGCCATGTTTCACCCTCCGTAGTCCGTATGATCATGGGATGTGATGAATTTGATCATCAACAGATCCACTAATCATCGCCTACTGGTGCTGCACGTGCTCCCCGGGACACACCTACAACCTAGGCGTCGTCTCACTTCTCCATGCAAGGTTTTTTTTTAATATTTACTGTGAGGCAAAGCCCCACAGCCCTTTATTGAAATCGAGCAACTGTACAAAAAGGAATAGTAGGATTATATATAGGAGCTAAGAAATTAGCCTACAAAGCTAAGGTACAAGACTAGAACTACCTACCTGGACTAATTAGGCTAAAGCATTTATCCAAGCTTTAAGCTTGATGCTGGTATCATCCTTGAGCCTATGAGTTAGGAGTGAAAGATCATGTACAAAGTTAGACCGCCAAGCAGCAAAAGTAGCTCTCTCCCCTCTAAAAGTTCTGCCATTCCTGAGGATCCAAATATTCCATGATGCCGTCAAAATTACTTCGAAGAAGAAAGGATGCCTGAAGCTTGAGCTAGCATGTTGGATACATTGCTGAATATCCGGCCCTCTTGACCAGTCAATAGAAAGGTAGTTCCAAACCCTCCGACTGAAATTACAGTTGAAGAACAAATGCAGCGTATCCTCATATGAAAATTCATGACAGATAACACAAAGATTATCATCCAGGGGGGATCTCCAGTGCCTGCGGATCAGAAGGTCCTTGGTGTTAAGCCTGTTAAACAAAAGTAACCATCCAAAGACTTTGATCTTCATGGTGCATCTGCTTTTCCACAACCATTTACACGGTTGAATTGTGGGTAAATGTGAGTGCATCAAGGTGTAGAAACTCTTGGCTGAGAAACTACTAGATCTGCCCGGCCAAACCCAAACATCTGGTATGTTGGTGTCCCTGTTCAAGGCCATGATCCAATCTTCTAGCACTTGCAACTCCTGAGCAGCCTCATGAGACAATGGCAAGAAGAACATGGTAAAAATATCCTGCGATATGAGGAATTCATGCACTGAAACCTTGTCATTGTTAACAAAGGAAAATAACCTTGGCAATCTCCAACATAAAGGTCTAGAAGAGCCACCAATAAACCAAGCATCAGTCCAAAACAGAGCAGAGTCACCCATGTTGATGTGCACTGAGGCAATAGCTGTGTATGCATCATGGAGCTTGAGGATATGTCTCCACCAAAAGGAGCCCACTGGGGTTGTAGCGTGTGGAACACCATCAGCATAATAACTGTTCCAGATGAGGGACACCCAGGGTATGTCAGCCTTATTATAAAATTTATGCAAATGCTTGAGCAGAAGACCCTTGTTTTGAATGTTTAAGTTGATAACCCCAAGACCACCTTTGTCTTTTGGCCGACAGACTAAATCCCAAGCGGCCAAAGATTGCTTGGGAACATCAGAACTCCCCCTCCAGAGGCACTGTCTGAAGATTCTGTCCAACTGCTTGATAATACCAGGTGGGATTTGCAAACTACAAAGAAAGTAGATTGGCAAAGAAGTCAGGACTGAAGTTAGGAGCTGCAAACGAGATCCTTGGTTTAGCATACATGAGCTAGCAGTCAGACGCCTCTCCAAAGTGTTCACTAAAGGCATGAGATCAACAATCCTGGGCCTAGTGGTTCCAAGGGGCAACCCTAAATAAGTAAAAGGGAGTTGGCCAATCCTGCAGCCCAACACAGCAGCTAACCTAATTGCTTCACCTTCCTCAAGGTTGAGTGGATCATTAAAGACTTTGCAAAATTGACCTTGAGACCAGTAGATTGCTGAAAGGTAAGCAGCATGTTCTTGAGAGCAACCAGCTCCTCATCTCTGGGTGACAGAAAGATAACAGTATCATCAGCATACTGTATAATAGGGAACTCCTGGTCATGTGTGGGGATTGGGAGTGATAAGATACCCTGGGCCAGCATTTGATTAACCACAGATTGTAAAAGGTCAGCTGCTATTACATATAGAAGAGGTGATAAAGGATCCCCTTGTCTGACCCCACATTTGCACTTGAACTGCTTGCCAGGGATGCCATTGAGCAACACAGAAGAAGACCCTGTAGAAAGGATCTCTTTGACCCAACCAATCCATTTATCATCAAAACCTTTGTGTTTGAGCATCGGCAAAATAACCTCATGATTAACTATATCAAAAGCCTTGGCAAAATCCAATTTCAGAATAACAATAGCCAGACAGTCCTGGATTGATCTACCCTTGAGAAAGCCATACTGGTTTTTATGGATGCAATTCAAAATCACCCTTTGCAACCTATTAGCCAACAACTTGGTTAGAAACTTCAAGCAGGTGTTGGTAAGAGAAATAGGCCTAAAATCATCCGGCCCCTCAGGAGATATCATCTTAGGGATGAGGGTAATGAGAGATCCATTAATATTTTCCAGAGAAACTTTCCCTTCATAAAAGTCTTTGATCAAACTCAAGAAATCTTTCTCGACGATCGGCCAACAGCGCTTGACAAACATGCCATTAAAACCATCAGGCCCTGGTGCCCGATCGGTTGGCAGCTCTTGCAAAACCTTTTGAATCTCAGCATCAGAGAAGGGAAGTGAAAATTCCTCCAAACCAGGGACAGGCTGAATGAGTGCGCCCAAATCGTAGCCCATTGAGATGTCCTGGGCCTGGCCCATTCGGTTTTTGAAGGAAGCCCGGAGGATTCCCGCCATTTGATCATGATCTGAAACGGGATCATCCATCCTCGGGGTTTTCAGACTAGCTATAGAGTTTTTCCTCATGCGCTCAGATGCCATGGCATGGAAAATTTTGGAGTTTTCCTCACCCACCTTGATATACCTGATCGTACACCTCTGCTTCCAATAAATATAGTGGAGTTTCAACAAATGCTCATAATGAAGCTTGACGATTTTTCTGAAATTGAACTCAGTTCTAACGAGTGGTCTTAACTCCATCTTATCAAAATAGAGAATAACCTTGCTGCAATCCACAGTTAACTTCTTAAGGTAAGAGAGGTTTTACTCCAAACTCTCAAATCATACCTGAGGCGTTTAAATTTCCTGGTTAAAACTGCAGATGCAGAGAGGTCAGAAAACACAGGGGCCTCCCAAGATTTCTTGACACACTCCATAAACCCTGGTATTTCCACCCAGAAATTTTCAAACCTAAAAACCTTGGACTTGGGGATTTTAGTGTCAATTAAAACCACACATGGCACGTGATCTGATGCAGTTTTAGCCAAAGGAAAGACAACTGTATTAGGGTAGTGAGAGATCCAGTCGGAGGTTGTGAAGAACCAATCGAGCTGTTCCAGGAGAGGGATTTGCTGCATATTGGACCAAGTAAAGCTTCTACCCTTTATTGGCAGTTCCATTAGCCCAAGATGACCAATAATTTCATTAAAGAGAAAGATGTCATTTATATCACCTCCTGGCAGATTTCTGTTATCTAGAGAGCGAATGAAGTTAAAATCACCAAGGAGCAACCAATTCTCATCCAGAGGGATAGTTAGATGATATAACCAACTCACAAAATCGTCTCTAGGTTGACCCTCACATGGCCCATACACTGAAACCAGAGTCCATCGTTCTGAGTTACGAACAGACTTGAAAGAAACAACAACAACAACACTGAAGCGTTGGACCTCCACTAGCTGCCCCTCAAAGACAGAAGAATTCCAAATGACCAAAATTCCACCAGAGGCACCCACAGAAGGAGAGAAAGCAAACTGATCAAAACGCCTAGGGCAGAAGGACCGAATCTTCCTAATGTCAAACTGCTCACACTTAGTTTCCTGTAAACAAATTACGGAGCAGTGGCTCTCCTCGATCTTAGCTCTAATATCACGCTGGCGAGCATCAGAATTCAGACCACGTACATTCCAACACAGCACATTCCAATTACGAAACGATGTAGTCTCCATAAATAACTAACATAAGACAATAGAATCCTACTGAGCTGCTTAACAGTTTAGGTATAACTTCCGCAGAGTAACACACAGCCACATCAGACAAGTTCAGAGCGACATAAGACAAAAGAAAACCAAAAGAACAAACGACCAGATGTTTCCTTGGTCCCAGCAAATAACTCTGTAAATCACTCATCATGAGAACCCTCGTCTTGTGGAGCTTGTTTAGGAGGAGCCATAAGCTTCTCCTCCGATAAATCGTCCGGAGCGATGCCAAGTTGTAACGCCCCAAGACCGACGCTTCAGAAGCCTTCAATGTTCTTCGTTGCCGTCGTGCGTTTTATTTTGTTTGTTGCATTTCATCATGGCATCATCCGCATTGCATCGGCACTCGTTGTAGTCATTGTTTTTAAAACTCGCATCTGCTCGTAGTTGCCGCGTCCCCCCTTGCTTTTGTTGACCATTCTGAGACCAACCTTGTTCTTCGTTTCCCTCTTGCCTAAACTGGAGTCTCTCTGTATAGTGCATAGACCCCCTCGTGTGCGCTTCCAAAACTTCCCTGAACCCGAACCCGGCTGTCGTTACCGATGGATCCGGATCATCTCCAAGTATCCCTAAGATATCATTGTTTTATTTATTGGACTCCGTAGCCTATTTATTCTCGTCCGTCAGATTTCAATCAGAAGATCCAAACTTCCCTCCTTTCCATATTTATAGTCAATTCCTAGTCCATTTTGGATAACCCTAGAAATCCTCCCCCTTGTCCTCCTAGCCGCCGCCACACTCCACCTGGTCGTCTCCCACCTCGGCATCCCCTCCCGATCCAAAAATCCTCCCTCATTTTCTTCACCGGACCAACCAGCCCGCAGCTGCCTCCTCCTTCCTCACGTCTGAGCCCGAGGAGCCCCTGCGCCGTGCTCCTCCCTTGCCCTTGCATCTGCCGCCTCCAGCACCGCGCCGGCGAGCGCCACCGCCGAAGCTGCTTCGTCCCTTCGCCATCGAGCACGAGCAGGCCGCCGCACCTCTCCCTCGTCTCTCATGCCTCTCCCTCTCTGTACCAGGAACAGCCATGGTTGGCCGCAGCTCCCTCGCCGCCGTTTGCACCAGGCCACCCGGGAGACGGACGGATCCGTCCTCCGGCGTCCATCCCCGCGTCCCGCACGTCCCGGAGCTCCCCTGCTTCGCCAAGTCCGTGGCCACCGAGTTGCCTCATCGCCGGAGCCATGCAGGTCGCGCGCCCGTCGTCCACGCCTTCTCTCTTCTTTCCCTTTCCGTTCTGCTTCTCTAAATATCTCTCCCTCTTTGTTTGCCTACAGAACGAGTCCAGCCACCGAGCTCAAGCTGCCTCATCGGGTCCGAGGTGGATCCATCCGGCCTCGCCGTTCCCCAGCCTCGCCCGCATCAGGATCCGCCGGATCCTGGCCATTCCTTCGTCGGTCAGCAAGCCCCCTCACGGCCTCCTTGTTTCCTCCCCGATTTCTTTCTCTCTCTGAAACCTTCTCTGTGTTTGAACAGAGAACATGTGCCGCCACCTTCAGCTTCGCCCGCGCGCCACCTCGCCGGAGAACACCGTCACGCGTCTGGTTTCGCTCGTCTCCGCCGCCTCCTTGCGTTCCCCGCGTAGACGTCGTCCCCTGTCTCACCTGAAGCCACCGCGGTCGGCTTCAGTCTCTGCATCGAGCAGAGAAGGGCGACGCCTGCTGCCTCATGCCTCCTTGTCGCGTGCGTGGGCTTCAAGGGCGCCAAGGCCCAGCGCGTCTCCAGCCCCACTTCGCCATGCCTCCCCTCTCCACCGACCCGGGCCAAACCCATGGTGAGCATCAGATCCAGCGCCCCCTCTGTGCACTGTTGGGCCAGCAGATTCGGCCCGATTCATGTTTTTTTTCCACGGAACGATTTTAACTATTTTTCCAGGAACTGCAGTTTTATAGAAAAACCCTCAACATCATGCATTTAATAACTCAACAACCGTGCATCCGATTAAAATGATTTAGACATGTAAAATGCTTAGAATTTTGTCTAGTTTCATAATATCCTACTTTCATCCATGTTTGAAATGTTTAAATTGCTGTTTGATTAAATTTGCTCAAATGCCATGCTAAAATGATTTATTTCATATTTAAATAACCGTAGCTCCGAATTAAATAAACTTTATATGTAATTGGAGTGGAAAAATGCATAGATTAACATGGTGCACTTTGTTTTACTGTTTAATACCATTAAAATATGGTTTTAGGCAGAACAGTACCAAATCTAAAATATGCACATGAGGATTTTCCGGAATTGTTGTTTGTTGTTCCGCCCTCCTTTAAATTTGCCTAGATAGGTAGTTTTCTTATGCCTCGCCTCTTGCCATGTTAACCAACATTTAATATTGATGAGTAGCATAAACAAGAGCGAACTAAATAATTGATGTTGTGTTTCGTCAATATGCAACCCGTTGCATATTGAGCTCCACTTAAATTGTAGTATTGTTTGCTTCACCTTGCCTTGCCTCTTTAAACCGGACATGCATCATACTTGATTGTGCATCATGCCATGCTTATGTGATGGTTGTTTACCATGTTGTTTGCTTCTTTCCGGTTGCGCTTCCCCTTGATAGTTCCGGTAATATTGCGTTTGTGAGGATTCATTCGACTACGTCCGTCTGTCTTCTTCATGGACTCGTTCTTCTTCCTTGCGGGATTTCAGGCAAGATGACCATACCCTCGAAATCACTTCTATCTTTGCTTGCTAGTTGTTCGTTCTATTGCTATGCTGCGCTACCTACCACTTGCTATATCATGCCTCCCATGTTGCCATGGCAAGCCTCTAACCATCCTTTCCTAGCAAACCGTTGTTTGGCTAAGTTACCGCTTTTGCTCAGCCCTTCTTATAGCGTTGCTAGTTGCAAGTGAAGTTGAAGTTGGTTCCATGTTGGAACATGGATATTTTGGCAAATCACAATATCTCTTATTTTATTAATGCATCTATATATTTGGTAAAGGGTGGAAGGTCGGCCTTATGCCTGGTGTTTTGTTCCACTCTTGCCGCCCTAGTTTCCGTCATACCGGTGTTATGTTCCTTGATTTTGCGTTCCTTACGCGGTTGGGTGATTTATGGGACCCCCTTGACAGTTCGCCTTGAATAAAACTCCTCCAGCAAGGCCCAACCTTGGTTTTAACATTTGCCACCTAAGCCTTTTTCCCTTGGGTTCTGCAGACTCAAGGGTCATCTTTATTTTAAATCCCCGGGCCAGTGCTCCTCTGAGTGTTGGTCCAACCTGTTAGCCGCCGGTGGCCACCAGGGGCAACTCTGGGCTTGCCTACCGGAAGTTTGGACAATCCGGTGTGCCCTGAGAACGAGATATGTGCGGCTCCTATCAGGATTTGTCGGCACATTCGGGCGGCTTTGCTGGTCTTGTTTTACCATTGTCGAAATGTTTTGTAAACCGGGATTCCGAGACTGATCGGGTCTTCCCGGGAGAAGGAATATCCTTCGTTGACCGTGAGAGCTTATAATGGGCTAAGTTGGGACACCCCTGCAGGGTATAAACTTTCGAGAGCCGTGCCCGCGGTTATGTGGCAGATGGGAATTTGTTAATGTTCGGTTGTAGAGAACTTGACACTTGACTTGATTAAAACGCATCAACCGCGTGTGTAACCGTGATGGTCTCTTTTCGGCGGAGTCCGGGAAGTGAACACGGTTTGTGGGTTATGTTTGACGTAAGTAGGAGTTCATGATCACTTCTTGATCATTACTAGTTGACGACCGTTCCGTTGCTTCTCTTCTCGCTCTTATTTGCGTATGTTAGCCACCATACATGCTTAGTGCTTGCTGCAGCTCCACCTCACTACCTTCTCCTACCCATAAGCTTAAATAGTCTTGATCTCGCGGGTGTGAGATTGCTGAGTCGTCGTGACTCACCAGATACTTCCAAACCGTTGCAGGTGCCGATGATACCAGTGCAGGTGATGCTACCGAGCTCTAACGGGAGTTCGACGAAGAACTTGGTCGTTACTATGTTTCGTTTCCTGATGATCAGTAGTGGAGCCCAGTTGGGACGATCGGGGATCTAGCATTTGGGGTTATCTTCTTTTCATTTGGATTTGACCGTAGTCGGTCTATGTGTGGATTTTGGATGATGTATGAATTAATTTATGTATTGTGTGAAGTGGCGATTATAAGCCAACTCTCTTTATCCCATTCTTGTTCATTACATGGGATTGTGTGAAGATGACCCTTCTTGCGACAAAACCACAATGCGGTTATGCCTCTAAGTCGTGCCTCGACACATGGGAGATATAGCCGCATCGTGGGCGTTACAAGTTGGTATCAGAGCCATCGCCGACTTAGGAGCCCCCTGCTTGATCGAATCGCTGGTGTTGTTGAGTCTAGAACAAAAATGTTTTGAGTCTTAGGATTATATATATCGGAGAGTAGGATTCTTTTTACTCCTCAGTCCCTTCATCTCTCTGGTGAGGCCCCCTGACGTAGAAGTTTTGGCTCTCCTCTCCTCAAATTTCACGAATTTTTTTTTAGGATCACGCGGGTATCTTGGAATCGTTCCAATGGTTTTGTGACGAGAACATTGTTCTTGGTGCCTCCTGACATTTAGGGGTTGTGGCAGTGTCCCGGGGAGTTGAGCTCCGAGGTGTTGTCGTCACAATTTTATCGTTGCAGTTCTGGAATACCTGAGTTTTTTTCGCCGACATCGAAAATCTCTTTTATGCAGTTGTTGGTGAGATCACCTCGACGCCACCCAGTACTGGGGCGGGAGTTCGGGAGTATTGCCATAACTCGTATAACGGATGCTTTTCGAAGGTTGAGGTAAATGATTTCCGAAGGTTTGTTGGTTATGTGTTGAGGGATGGATACAGCTGGATCTAGGTATTGTTAGTTTGGGTGAGATATATTGCGTCCCCTATATCCCCAACACCTGATTGCATAACCAGAAAGTTTCGGGAGTTTATAAGTGGGAATTCAAGTAGCTCATAGGATATCTTTCCGACAGAAGCATGATATGAGATTGGGGTTCGACGTCTAGTGGTCTGCCTATCCACGGTTGGTTTTACAGTGGTCTCGTAGTGTCTTAAAGATTCCTTGGCTATGCCGACTCGGGGACGCTTCGTATGTCATGTGCACTGCCTTGTACATGATGGTGCTGTACGATCGAGCCCGTGTGGGCCCCACCACGAAAACTTCGGATGAAATATCTATCATATGTTTGTTCTGGCTTATTTTGCGAGCCAATCCTTTGTTGTTGTTTTGTTTTGTGGTATTCGAGTTGCTTCAATGCGAAGTGTTGATTCCATACCTTATTCTAAGTGGTGTTCTCATATTTCTATGTGGTTGCTAATCCTTTCGATCATCGAGGTTGTCATATTAATTCTTTTCAACCGGTGTGCTTCTCTTCAAGTGGATCCGATCATTTCAACATTCACAAGATCACCTCTCAGTTTTTCCCAACGTTGTTTGTTTCATCCGTCCCAAATTGTCTTTGTTTTCCCGCCCTCCCACCCTTTTTCTTCAAGGACTAAGATTTCTTAACCAAGTATCCTTTTTATTGATGGGAAGTCTCTCCATCCTTTTCCGTCAATGTTCTTATCCGGTGATTCTCAGGAAGATACTAACGGAGCTTCAAGTTCATCATTCTCTTTTCTTCTCCGGTGGATTCAATTCAAGTTTTCGGGGTTAATCACATTCCTTTCCTTGTTTCAAATGCTTTCTCATGTCGGTGCATCTCTTAATCATCCACCTCTTGCTATTCATGTTATCTGGAGTGCTGAAGATATCTCAGAAGATTCGCATTTCCATTCCCAATCCATTCAAGCTATCTCGAGGTTGTTATCTCTTTTGAGCCATTTAATTCAACCGGCGCAATCTTTCTTTTAGTCATTCAACGGTGTATCTTTTGAGTGGGCCCTAACCCATAGGTCTTTTCCCAGGATCTTACCTGACTCTTCTAATTCTTTTCGGAGCTATTCCCAAATTCTTTTAGAAGTTTGATGTAAGAATGAAGTATCATCAGTCATACTCCTTCTCCAAGATCTTTCAAATTCTTTTCATCGTTGGTTCAACCTTTCTAATTTCATTGCGGAGTGCCTCAACAATTCATGGTGGTGTTTCTCATCGTCATTCTCAACATTTGAAGACCGAAGAAGAGTTTCTCTTAAATCTTGTCCATTCTCTTGAAGATTCATAGTTCTAGCTTATGCCATCCTCTCATAATTGTTTTTCGATTGTGAAAATTCTTTTCATACCCATCTGGAGCATTTCATGAGTTGTTTTTGTTTCTTGATCATCCAAAGGCCATCATTTCAGAAGATTTCTTCGTTCTAAGTTTTCAGCCTCGTTCTCCAATTATTCTAAATTGATGTCTCTTCGTTCATCTCCATATTCTTCCGGTGCATCGTTCAAGTATTCTCTAATCAGCTCATGATCTCTTCGTTCACTTTTATCTAAATTCTCTCAAGTTTCTTCGTTCATTTTCTAATTCTTCCCGGTGTTTCTTTATCTTTTCTTCGTTCATTTTCAATTCTTACGGTGGTTCGTTCAAGAATTCTCTTCCTTCGTTATCATATAGATTCATTCGTTCTTTTCAATCCTACCGGTGGTTCGTTGAAGACCTTCCCAACTTTGCGCCATATCTATCTTAATCCTTTCTACAAAAATAAGTAGTATGCCAAATCCGTTGCTTGTCATCAATTTAAATTGGTGAAGGATACGCATAACGTAATTCTTATTATTTTTCATCCAAGTGATCTAGTTCCTTCTTTCCAGAGTTGTTCATCATATCACATTCTCGATTCCGGATGATTCATCTTTTCTTTTCCGAAGTTCCAAGTTTTTTCGCATTATCTCGTCGCGAAGCTACATCTAAATCATCGCAAGGCTTCACCTTGTGTTTTCAACTTCTATCTCTTTCTATCATCCTGGTTTGACCGGAGTTCTTCATGGAGGCTCTACATGGTGCTTCGTCAAGGATTCCTTTCATTCTTCAATTGTTCTTCAAGATTTCTCTCGAAGCTATGAACTGTCAAGCCATACTTCAAAATAAACATGGTGCTCAACACATGTTTTGTTTTGTGGATTCCAAGCATTCTTCATCTTGCATTCTAAAGTGCAATTCATTCTACCTTATCATTTGAGGTGGTGTTATGTCATTCTTGACAATTTGAGTTCGCGTTTCATGATTCACATGTTGTCAAGAATGAGATATTTTAAATCCACCAATCTCTTCGTTGGATTTATCTTGTGTCATGTTTCACTTAAAGCCTTCCCTAAGGAATGTTGCTATTATGGTGCTTATCAATGATCCAAGTTTTCTCCTATCCTCTTGGTGAAAGAAGTTTTTCATCGCCTTGGTGCTCTCACTCAAACCAATGTCTTCCTTTAGTGGCCGTTTGTCACCTCATAATGTTGAGATGTTTCCATTAGCCCACTACAAGCTTATTCGTTTCGTTGTTGGTTTTTTCCAACAACTCCGTTCTAACATTCTTGGAAGGGTGCTTTCCAAGATCATTGGTGGCAGAAGTTGGCATTTTCTTCTCCATTCCTTTATTCCAATGATCTATCTTCTATTTTTTCTTCCGGAGGCATGGTGATGTTGCTCTCTTCGCTCATCATATCGAATTGTGAGGATCGTGTTCTTTTCTTACTTATCCATTTAACCGGAGTGTTGTGTCTATCATTCCTATTTTAACCGGAGTCTCGTCCAAGTGCTTTCATTTTGCCAAGTTCATATTCTATCCCTTCCATTTTCCAACCGGAGCGTTATCGTAATTGATCCTTATCGTTCCTTGTACATCTCGTTTCAACCTGAGTGCTTGCATGTACTTCTCGTCCATTGTTCTCGTCATTCATAGCTTTGCAAACTCCAAGGTTCACATGGTGTTCCTTGTTTCTCTTTTCTACCGGTGTGCTTTCATATTCCTTCTGATCCGTTAAGCTCTTGTTTCATATTATTCAACCTACAAAGGTTCTCGCAATGTTCCTTGTTCCTCTTTGATAACGGAGTGTTTTCAATCTCGTTCATCTCCCTTGTATTCTCTCTTTTCATTCATTCAATCTCTCAAGGTTCGTGGTTTCACTCGTTTGTCAAAGAAGCAACTTAGCTTTACCTCTTCTCTTCCTCTTCCGCTTTTCTCCGGTGCCGTCCTTAGATCTCGGGACGAGATCCTCTTGTAGTGGTGGAGTGTTGTAACGCCCCAAGACCGACGCTTCAGAAGCCTTCAATGTTCTTCGTTGCCGTCGTGTGTTTTATTTTGTTTGTTGCATTTCATCATGGCATCATCCGCATTGCATCGGCACTCGTTGTCGTCATTCTTTTTAAAACTCGCATCTACTCGTAGTTGCCGCATCCCCCCTTGCTTTTGTTGACCGTTCTGAGCCAACCTTGTTCTCCGTTTCCCTCTTGCCTAAACTGGAGTCTCTCTGTATAGTGCACAGACCCCCTCGTGTGCGCTTCCAAAACTTCCCTGAACCCGAACCCGGCTGTCGTTACCGATGGATCCGGATCATCTCCAAGTATCCCTAAGATATGATTGTTTTATTTATTGGACTCCGTAGCCTATTTATTCTCGTCCGTCAGATTTCAATCAGAAGATCCAAACTTCCCTCCTTTCCATATTTATAGTCAATTCCTAGTCCATTTTGGATAACCGTAGAAATCCACCCCCTTGTCCTCCTAGCCGCCGCCACACTCCACCTGGTCGTCTCCCACCTCGGGATCCCCTCCCGATCCAAAAATCCTCCCTCATTTTCTTCATCGGACCAACCAGCCCGCAGTTGCCTCCTCCTTCCTCACGTCTGAGCCCGAGGAGCCCCTGCGTCGTGCTCCTCCCTTGCCCTTGCATCTGCCGTCTCCAGCACCGTGCCGGCGAGCGCCACCGCCGATGCTGCTTCGTCCCTTCGCCATCGAGTACGAGCAGGCCGCCGCACCTCTCCCTCGTCTCTCATGCCTCTCCCTCTCTGTACCAGGAACAGCCATGGTTGGCCGCAGCTCCCTCGCCGCCGTTTGCACCAGGCCAGCCGGGAGACGGACGGATCCGTCCTCCAGCGTCCATCCCCGCGTCCCGCATGTCCCGGAGCTCCCCTGCTTCGCCAAGTCCGTGGCCGCCGCGTTGCCTCGTCGCCGGAGCCCTGCAAGTCGCGCGCCCGTCGCCCTCGCCTTCTCTCTTCTTTCCCTTTTCGTTCTGCTTCTCTAAATATCTCTCCCTCTCTGTTTGCCTACAGAACGAGTCCAGCCGCCGAGCTCAAGCTGCCTCGCCGGGTCCGAGGTGGATCCATCCGGCCTCGCCGTTCCCCAGCCTCGATCGCATCAGGATCCGCCGGATCCTGGCCATTCCTTCGCTGGTCAGCAAGCCTCCTCACGGCCTTCTTGTTTCCACCCCGATTTCTTTATCTCTCTGAAACCTTCTCTGCATTTGAACAGAGAACATGCGCCGCAACCTTCAGCTTCGCCCGCGTGCCACCTCGCCGGAGAACACCATCACGCGTCTGGTTCCGCTCGTCTCCGCCGCCTCCTTGCGTTCCCCGCGTAGATGTCGTCCCCTGTCTCACCTGAAGCCACCGCGGTCGGCTTCAGTCTCTGCATCAAGCAAAGAAGGGCGACGCCTGCTGCCTCGTGCCTCCTCGTCGCGTGCGTGGGCTGCAAGGGCGCGAAGGCCCAACGCGTCTCCAGCCCCACTTCGCCCTGCCTCCCCTCTCCACCGACCCGGGCCAAACCCATGGTGAGCATCAGATCCAGCGCCCCCTCTGTGCACTGTTGGGCCAGCAGATTCGGCCCGATTCATGTTTTTTTCCACGGAACGATTTTAACTATTTTTCCAGGAACTGCAGTTTTACAGAAAAACCCTCAACATCATGCATTTAATAACTCAACAACCGTGCATCGGATTAAAATGATTTAGACATGTAAAATGCTTAGAATTTTTTCTAGTTTCATAATATGCTACTTTCATCCATGTTTGAAATGTTTAAATTGCTGTTTGATTAAATTTGCTCAAATGCCATGCTAAAAAGATTTATTTCATATTTAAATAACCGTAGCTCCGAATTAAATAAACTTTATACGTAATTGGAGTGGAAAAATGCATAGATTAACATGGTGCACTTTGTTTTACTGTTTAATACCATTAAAATATGGTTTTAGGCAGAACAGTACCAAATATAAAATATGCACATGAGGATTTTCCGGAATTGTTGTTTGTTGTTCCGGCCTCATTTAAATTTGCCTAGATAGGTAGTTTTGTTAAGCCTCACCTCTTGCCATGTTAACCAACATTTAATATTGATGAGTAGCATAAACAAGAGCGAACTAAATAATTGATGTGGTGTTTCGTCAATATGCAACCCGTTGCATATTGAGCTCCACTTAAATTGTAGTATTGTTTGCTTCACCTTGCCATGCCTCTTTAAACCGGACATGCATCATACTTGATTGTGCATCATGCCATGCTTATGTGATGGTTGTTTACCATGTTGTTTGCTTCTTTCCGGTTGCGCTTCCCCTTGATAGTTCCAGTAATGTTGCGTTTGTGAGGATTCATTCGACTACGTCCGTTTGTCTTCTTCATGGACTCGTTCTTCTTCCTTGCGGGATTTCAGGCAAGATGACCATACCCTCGAAATCACTTCTATCTTTGCTTGCTAGTTGTTCGTTCTATTGCTATGTTGCGCTACCTACCACTTGCTATATCATGCCTCCCATGTTGCCATGTCAATCCTCTAACCATCCTTTCCTAGCAACCCGTTGTTTGGCTAAGTTACCGCTTTTGCTCAGCCCTTCTTATAGCGTTGCTAGTTGCAGGTGAAGTTGAAGTTGGTTCCATGTTGGAACATGGATATTTTGGCATATCACAATATCTCTTATTTTATTAATGCATCTATATATTTGGTAAAGGGTGGAAGGCTCGGCCTTATGCCTGGTGTTTTGTTCCACTCTTGCCGCCCTGTTTCCGTCATACCGGTGTTATGTTCCTTGATTTTGCGTTCCTTACGCGGTTGGGTGATTTATGGGACCCCCTTGACAGTTCGCCTTGAATAAAACTCCTCCAGCAAGGCCCAACCTTGGTTTTAAGATTTGCCACCTAAGCCTTTTTTTCCCTTGGGTTCTGCAGACTCAAGGGTCATCTTTATTTTGAACCCCTGGGCTAGTGCTCCTCTGAGTGTTGGTCCAACCTGTCAGCCACCGGTGGCCACCAGGGGCAACTCTGGGCTCGCCTACCGGAAGTTTGGACAATCCGGTGTGCCCTGAGAACGAGATATGTGCAGCTCCTATCAGGATTTGTCGGCACATTCGGGCGGCTTTGCTGGTCTTGTTTTACCATTGTCGAAATGTTTTGTAAACCGAGATTCCGAGACTGATCGGGTCTTCCCGGGAGAAGGAATATCCTTCGTTGACCGTGAGAGCTTATAATGGGGTAAGTTGGGACACCCCTGCAGGGTATAAACTTTCGAGAGCCGTGCCCGCGGTTATGTGGCAGATGGGAATTTGTTAATGTCCGGTTGTAGAGAACTTGACACTTGACTTAACTAAAACGCATCAGCCGCGTGTGTAACCGTGATGGTCTCTTTTCGGCGGAGTCCGGGAAGTGAACACGGTTTGTGGGTTATGTTTGACGTAAGTAGGAGTTCAGGATCACTTCTTGATCATTACTAGTTGACGACCGTTCCGTTGCTTCTCTTCTCGCTCTTATTTGCGTATGTTAGCCACCATACATGCTTAGTGCTTGCTGCAGCTCCACCTCACTACCTTCTCCTACCCATAAGCTTAAATAGTCTTGATCTCGCAGGTGTGAGATTGCTGAGTCCTCGTGACTCACCAGATACTTCCAAACAGTTGCAGGTGCCGATGATACCAGTGCAGGTGATGCTACCGAGCTCTAACGGGAGTTCGACGAAGAACTTGGTCGTTACTATGTTTCGTTTCCTGATGATCAGTAGTGGAGCCCAGTTGGGACGATCGGGGATCTAGCATTTGGGGTTATCTTCTTTTCATTTGGATTTGACCGTAGTCGGTCTATGTGTGGATTTTGGATGATGTATGAATTAATTTATGTATTGTGTGAAGTGGCGATTGTAAGCCAACTCTATTTATCCCATTCTTGTTCATTACATGGGATTGTGTGAAGATGACCCTTCTTGCGACAAAACCACAATGCGGTTATGCCTCTAAGTCGTGCCTCGACACGTGGGAGATATAGCCGCATCGTGGGCGTTACACAAGTGAAGAGCCGATTGCCTGCATTGTAGCGATCAGCGTCGGAGGTGGCAGAGGAGTATCTTGGCCTGCATCCGCGTCGAGCTTGAGCTTCTTGGCCTTGGGCGACGGAGAGGAGTAGGCTTCACAGGAATTGCAGAGGTGGGCTTCATGCCAGTCCTTTTTGCACAGTTGCGTGTCATCCGTCTGACAGAAAAATCAGCCAACTCTTGAACGATCTGAACATCACGCTTGGAGTGACGAGCTTGCCGTGGTCTCTTCCCCAAGGGCGAGGGGGTGACAGATCTGAACAGGAACTCATCCTGGGAATGATCCATTGCTTGAGAGGCAGGGTCCTGCGAATCATCTGGTATGTCTTGAAGTACAATAGAGGGGCGTGGTTGAGTGCAGAAATCAGTCTTGTAGAAAGCCAGGGAGTGCCAGCATTGCTCCAAAAGAGGCGAGCTCAACTTAACAGGCAAGGGCGGCAAGCAAAGGCCTGGCAGAAAGGCTGGAATATTCATGATTAAGAACTCTGGCATCAAGGACTTGAAAGATTTTTCCCAAATCATTGCTGGTGGTGGCACCGGCCCATAGAACACCCTGACAATACCCAGGTTGATAGGATCGAGCGGCCCCGCTGGATGAACATGGACCAAAGGCTCCTGAACATCTTCCATGTCAGCATCATCATCAGAATTCATGGATGGATTGAGGATCATGGAGTTTTGGTCCTGTACGATTGGGTCCTGTACAGGTTCATGGGCGGGCTGGTTGGCTTCCTCCCAAGGCCCCCAACCACCTTCATTGTTCAAGTTCTGTCCCCATCCTTGAGCATCATTGTGTCCTTGATCATGACCAGGGGGCACCGCATTCCAACCCAAAGCAGGGTACGGCGGCATGGCCCAGAATGGCTGAGGGGGAGCATTAGCGCCTGGCATGGGATGTGGGTTGCCATCTAGGGGCATAGGGTCCTCATCCGCTGGAACCATAGCCTCAGCAAAGTCACCATCCAGGATATAGCAGCCAGCCGTCCAAGAAACTAGAGTACCGCCCCAATTAGGAAATTCCCTAAAAGCAACCGAGCGTGGAACCAGCGCATTGTCAGGGAACGAAGCTCGAACCAATGATCTGACTTTCTGACGATCTATACTATTCCAGTAGTGGAACTGATCAAAGGTACTAACCATATCCGCAATGCACTGTGTATTACGGTAATCCAGAGGTATGCCAATAAACATCAACCAACCATGTATGTGTCCATGTAGAGCTCTGAAACCCTCTCCCTGGTTATGCAAAATTAATCTGACGAAGAACTCCTGGCCATCCTCATCTAAACCCAAAGGAAAAGGCGGATGCGAAGTGAAAGAGTCACGGACCACAGGATCTTCCATCTTGAATAAACCAACTCCTTGAAACCAAGTTTGAGCAGAGAGGACAGGAACATGCATGGTCTGAACTAAGAAGTTAAGCACCTCCTGCCGACGAGCACCAACCAGATGAGCCGGGGGGACGGGCTCAACGATTGCCACCATGTACTGCTCATGCACTCGGGGGGGGAGGGATCGCCGGAGTGTAGTAGGTGCGCGGCAGACGATCCGCACCACCATCCACAATGTCGAAGCCAGCAGGGATGAAGCAAAACGGATCGATCTCATACACCGCCATTGGGGGAGGCGGGCGAGGATCAGAGCTTGATGCTGCTTGGTGATATGTGGTTTGCGGCGGCGGGCGTGGCAATGGCGATGACGGTGGAGTAGCAGGAGGTGGGGTTTTATGCTGGGGAGGCGTTTGTTCTTGGGAAACCGAAGAGGCAAGGGAAGCAGAGTAAATTTCCTTCCTCTCATGATTTCCAAAGCAAGGTGATGGGACTTTGGGCACCCAAAGGGATAAGTCAGGAGCGTGACCGGTGCAATCTTTTTTAATATGACCGGAACGAAAACAATTTCTGCACCGTATCAGGTTTGTGCAGGTCTCTGACGTGTGGCGCATGCCCAAACAATTCTGGTAGTCCCAATAGCTTGCAGCTAAATCCTCAATCATCTCATCAAAACTCTGCAGATCATCAACAATATCTTTTGGAGAGGGAAACTGAATCGCCGGCGAAGATGGGCTTTCAACTTCATCATCCGATAGGTAGATGGGCTGGGCACTAGAGCCCAGGGCCGTGACAAGGTCCAAAGATGCAACAGAAGGCAATACGGGCGAGTCTAAACTTGCCGTGGCAGGTAACAATAGACCACCCGAAAATCCAGACTTGTCGCATGCATGGGATCCCTGCGGGGATGGCGGCAACGTTCCAAACTGAATGACTGGGCACGCCGGCGGCGAAGATGCCGATGACGAAGAAGAAACAGGTACCGGCGAAGATGCCGACGACGTAGAAGAAACAGCTTCATGCCCAGAGACCACATAGCCTGCCTCCCGGACAATTGTGACCTCATCAGACGTAGGCCCATAATTATAACCTTTTCTAGTCGGGTATTGCATGAACGTGGCAAATTGAATATGCTTGGAATGCTTAGATCTAGCTGATTGAGTACAGAGAGAAGATTTCCTTGGGGCATGTTGCATGGCTTCCAATCCTAACCTAGCTCTCTTCTTAGAGGGACTAATCAAAGTCCACTCCTGATCACATTCAGATTGCCATAACCTAAATTCTTTTTCCCAATCTGGGCCACCATGACCCCAAAGATGAAAGTAACATTTGAATTGCGGGTAGACAAAACTCCTTTGATGCAAGATAAAAAACCCAACTTCTTTGCACGAAACATTGAAAGAGAAAACACGATCATGCAGTTGAGATACCTTGAGAGCAGAACAATATCCACCAATGGCTGATTCAAGTGCCAAGCCCACATTGTCCTCGTCCAAATGGAAAGAGTGCCATGCAAATGAAGCCACCAGGACAAAGTGGCCAGATCGATCCGTAGGATGGACCGTGCGGTGAAACAAGCGGCCGATCTCATGCGCCATGCTCATCCCCGCTGAGAAATCCAAACCTAGGGAGATGGAAGCATGTACCGCCATTGAGATGACAACCAAAAGAGGGAGCAGACGACGCCGAACACGATGGCCGGATTCGATGAGTGATCCCACGGTCAGACGTGGAGATCGCCGGCGGTGAGTGGGCTAGGGTTTTAGGGTGGCGGCGGGCGGGTGGGTGGGTGGGTGGCCATTTTGCTACTGTCCTTCTCCATGCAAGGTTCTCCCTACACCTTCTTACTCGCGGCGTTCGTTGATTCTGGTCTCGGACATCCAGTTTTTTGTTTTTTACAGGTCCGTTCTTAATACAGAGATTTTACAATTGATGTTTGTATAACTGCACAAGCTGCAGAGATACCGTGTTGCAATATTCATGCTTGGTTGATGCAAATATCAGATTATAGAGATGCTGAAACTTGATACTATCGATCTGACTGCTATACTGATATTTCGCTCTTAAATTTAACTGTCTTCCTAAAGCTGCAGGTCAAATTGACTTATCTATAAATGCATACCCAAAAAGAGCCTTGATGCGACCATGTATTGCCACTGTTACTTTGCTGCTTACTATCTGAAGCTACATAAAATGCTCTCTTACTTTGGTGTTCACTGCTACCAACTGATCAAATGGTGTGCATCCATGATTTTCTACATGGATATTACCGAATTTTTGACCATCTTTAGTCTACAGGTAGAACTACAGCCATATTAGCATACCTACGTGGTCAATACAGTTTGTTTAGTCATCAATAAATTACTACTAAGTTGCTGAATTAGAATTGTCCTTATCAGGCCACCTTTTCATGCAGGTTTCTCTTGCAATCACTAACGGGAGGGTGGGAAACGTATTAGGCCAGGACCCAGCTGTGCCCTCGACATTGCCTGCGACCCGTCACGATCCCCTCTATATGCCAGGTTCTCTCTTTTGTTGTCAGATTACTATGGTGAACTTGAGACTTTACCTATATTGAATTCAGTGAATCAATGTTCGTACTATGAATTTATGAGACACATCCATGTCTTTGCATGTTCCCCGCCTTATGTATTTAACATGTTATTAACTAAATCAATGTAATGAGGCACTTTCTGAGAACAGTTTTAAGGTTAACTAGCATGTGGAGCACTTATGTATTAACATGTTATTAATTAAATCAATTTAATGAGACACTTTCTGAGAACAGTTTTAAGGTTAACTAGCATGTGGAGCACAATACAAGGGACCATATTATTTTGTTAGTCGGTACTGAGTTTTTGATAATCTTTCTAATTTACCCTTGTGGTTATAAGATTGGGGGTCGCGGTTCTACAAGGTCATGGACGTACTCGCGGACCACGCCACGCACACACCATTGCCACCTGTTCTAATCCCATGACCAACCCTGGTTGCACGAGCTGAAAAAGTACCGTAGATAACTTAATAGAGGTTAGTTAGGTTGATGAAGTACTTGAGATCTCAAGTTCTCATGTATTATATCTATCACTTTATCTAAAAGCACATGAGATCTCATGTATTCTTGGTATCAATCAAAACAGCATCTTAACACATGAGTTCACTGACTCAACAGCCAAACTAAAAATACTCATCTTTGCAAGCACCAAATTTGACCCTTTTTCCCATATCCGTATTCCGTAAGCTTATGTCGTTCACTTCTCTTCTTGGTAGCTTGCAGGTGTATGTAGTACTGTTTTCACACAAATAATGTTTAGTGACCCATCTTCCAGGAGCCATCTTTAAGCCCTTACAGCTTGGGGGGCTCAACATTCTTGCTTCTATATGTATTTGCTTGAACTATGTCAATACAGTACATACTTTTTTTTGGAAATTTGTCGTCTTACCATTGTGTGAATGCTTGCCATGTTGTATTGCTTATTATTTAGGGTCCATGTTTCGATAGTGGGTTGTGTTGTTCGGCAGCCATTCACAACTCCCTATGGAAAAATCTATCATATTATTTGTTCAAGTTATTTTCTTATTTGATGTAGTGATGTCACAGAAAATCCACAACAAAGTCCCGCAGCAACGCGCGGGGAATCATCTAGTTCACTTAGTTCAAAAGATTCAAACAAGAAGACATAGCTATAAGTGAATGCTGTAGAGGACAGAACACTAATATATGTATATGTATATATCAGAATGAAACCAAATCATCATTGTGAAGAAAAACATGAAGTCATGTTGATATTGAAGACAAACCAAATGCGAAGACATAGCAAATGTAACGCCATGAGAAAAACACTTCAAACAGAAAAATTTGGTGGTGGTGTTACCCACCGTATAGGAAGTATTAGACCCAGACACGGCGCACAATTATTGTGGCGCTCCGAAGTCAAATTTCGCGTTAATGTATTCACACTTAGAGTGTAAGTCTTCATTGATTGAAGATATACTTTACTTCGTGTGTTGCACATCGAAGTCATCAACATGCATAAGTGTTAGGAGATGTGCCTGATCACAGGACATTTGAGGATTCCAAGATATTTAGCTCACACCGCAACTTGCAAAACCTTTTCTCATCCAAGGGCTTTGTGAAGATATCTGCCAGTTGCTCTTCAGTGTTGACGTGTATGATATCAATATCTTCCTTCATGACATGATCTCTGAGAAAGTGATGACGAATTTCAGTGTGCTTTGTCTTCGAGTGCTGAACTGGGTTGTTGGCAATCTTGATGGCGTTTTCATTGTCGCAGTATAGTGGTACTTGTTTCAGATGGATGCCATAGTCCTTGAGTGTTTGCTTCATCCATAGAAGCTGAGCGCAACAAGATCCAGCAGTAATGTATTCAGATTCAGCAGTGGAGAGTGATACACAGTTCTGCTTCTTTGAAGACCAACAGACAAGTGATCGTCCCAGAAAGTGACATGTGCCTGATGTAGACTTGCGATCCACCTTGTCACCAGCATAATCAGCATCCGAGAATCCAACTAGATCAAACTCTGAGCCCTTTGGATACCATAATCCTAATGTTGGGGTGTAAGCCAAATATCGAAGAATTCGCTTCACAGCTAAGTGATGTGATTCCTTTGGTGCCGCTTGAAATCGAGCACACATGCAAACACTAAGCATAATATCTGGCCTAGATGCACATAAATAAAGTAAAGAACCAATCATGGAGCGGTATACCTTTTGATCGAACTCTTTACCATTGGCTTCAGGACCCAAATGACTCTTGGTTGGCATTGGCGTCGTGTAACCTTTGCAGTCTTGCATTCCAAACTTCTTCAGGCAATCTTTGAGATATTTCTCTTGAGATATGAAGATGCCATTGCTTTGTTGACGGATTTGAAGAGCAAGGAAGAACTTCAGCTCACCCATCATGGACATCTGATATTGCTCTTGCATCATGTGTCCAAACTCATCACTGTATTTTTGGTTGGTGCAGCCGAAGATAATGTCATCCACGTATATTTGGCATACAAATAGTTCACCATCATATGTCTTCGTGAAGAGTGTGGGATCCAGGGAACCAAGTTTGAAGCCTTTGCTCTTCAGGAAGTCTTTGAGTGTATCATACCAAGCGCGAGGGGCTTGTTTGAGGCCATACAGTGCCTTGTTTAGTTTGTACACCATATCAGGATGTTTTGGATCTTCAAAGCCAGGAGGTTGTGCAACATACACTTCTTCTTCAATCTTTCCATTGAGAAATGCACTCTTCACATCCATTTGATACAGCAGGATGTTGTGATGATTTGCATAGGCTAGCAATATGCGAATAGCTTCAAGCCTAGCCAAAGGAGCAAATGTTTCATCGAAGTCAATCCCTTCAACTTGAGTGTATCCTTGAGCAACGAGACGAGCCTTGTTTCTGACAACTTAACCATGCTCATCTTGCTTGTTGCGATATATCCATTGTGTGCCTATTATGTTGTGCTTGCGGGGGTCAGGACGCTTGACAAGTTCCCAGACATTGTTCAGCTTGAACTGTTGAAGCTCTTCTTGCATGGCTTGAATCCATTCAAGTTCCATGAAGGCTTCAGCGACTTTCTTGGGTTCAGATATTGAGACAAATGCAAAGTGCCCACAAAAATTTGCTAGCTGTGTTGCTCTTGAACGAGTGAGTGGACCAGGCGCATTGATGCTATCAATTATCTTCTCAATCTGTACTTCAGTTGCAACACGAGGATGAACCGGACAAAGATTTTGCTCTTGCTGATCATTGTCATCGTTAGGAGGATTGTCTTCGGGCTGAGCACTGTCTTCTGGTTGATTAGGTGCAGAAATGATAAGTTCCTCTTCAGGCTGTGCTTCAGACGGTATGATTTCTCTAGTTCCCATGAGCTTGATGGATTCACTAGGTGGAACATCATCTAGCACATTTGGCAGGTGCTCTCTTTGCGAGCCGTTAGTCTCATCGAACCGCACATCCATAGTTTCAACCACTTTATAGTGAAAGAGGTTGAAGACTCTGTAGGAGTGCGAATCCTTTCCGTAACCGAGCATAAAACATTCATGTGCTTTCGGTGCAAATTTTGAAGTGTGATGTGGATCCTTGATCCAGCACCTAGCACCAAATACTCTGAAGTAACTGACATTCGGCTTCTTACCAGTGAGGAGTTCATAGGATGTTTTCTTCAGAAGCTTGTGAGGATAAACACGGTTGATGACATGGCATGCAGTATCAATAGCTTCAGGCCAGAACTTTCTTGGAGTCTTGTATTCATCAAGCATTGTCCATGTCATCTCAATGAGCGTTCTGTTCTTGCGCTCCACGATGCCATTCTGCTGAGGTGTATACGGAGCTGAGAACTCATGAGTGATTCCCAGTGTATCCAAGTAAAGATCGTGGCCGGTGTTTTTGAACTCTGTGCCGTTGTCACTTCTGATGTGCTTGATCTTGACGCCATAGTTGTTCATGGCACGGTTGGCGAATTGTCTGAAGACATCCTGCACTTCAGTCTTGTAGAGAATTATATGCACCCACGTATATCTTGAGTAATCATCAACAATGACGAAGCCATAAAGACAAGCAGTAGTAGTGAGAGTAGAGTAGTGAGTAGGGCCAAATAAGTCCATGTGTAGCAGCTTGAAGGGTTGTGATGTCGTCATGATTGTCTTCGAGGGATGCTTGGCCCTAGTCAACTTTCCAGCTTCGCAGGCACCGCACAAGTGATCCTTCTTGAACTTGACGCCCTCGATGCCTATGACATGCTTCTTCTTTGCGAGAGTATGCAAGTTCCTCATGCTAGCATGCCCTAGCCTCCGATGCCAGAGCCAGCACTCTGAAGCTTTTGCAAGAAGACATACGGCAAGCTGTGGTCCTGCTGAGAAATCTACCATGTACAGCTCATCTTTCCGGTACCCTTCAAAGACTAAAGATTTGTCAGATTCCATTAGTACAAGGCAACGATATTTTCCAAATATCACAATCATGTTTAAGTCACAAAGCATTGAGACAGACATTAAGTTGAAACCAAGGGATTCAACAAGCATCACTTTATCCATGTGCTGATCCTTTGAGATTGCAACTCTACCTAGACCCAATACCTTGCTTTTACCAGTGTCAGCAAATGTGATGTGACTCTTGTCAGATGGTCGTAAGGTTGAGTCCATGAGAAGACTTCGATCACCAGTCATATGATTAGTGCATCCGCTGTCCATCGTCCATTCTAAAGCATGAAGTGTCATACCCTATAGTACAGTTAGGGGGATAGGCTTCACCAAGAGTATTGTGAAGCATAAACATTTGACGGGCAAGAGGATTATCAAAGCTCAGATCAAGATTAGGACTGATAGGATGATTGGCAAGCGATTCAGGAACAAAATACATAGTAAGACCATTTGGGCATTTGATCTTGCGCCCTACAAGATGTTTTAGGTCCCCAGCAATAGCATCAAACGCCTTTGATTTCCGGCTGGAGACCTTTCCCTGCAAAAGAAAGTTAATTCTTCTTAACCACCCACATCTTCAGGGGTGGCTTAGAAGCAATGAGTCTAAGTGCAGCATCTGAGAACTTCGGCTTTGGAGCCCTAGCAAATAGCCTTGCAGGAGATGAATGATACTCATATGAATAAGCAGAAAAGTTCTTAGTTTTACGAACATAGCGGTTTGAAGACACACGCTCATATTCATAAGTCTTAGTACGATTTCCCTGCAAAACATTGGCGTTAGGGTGACTCAGTTGAGTCCTGTATCTGTATGAAGCCTTTGGACCATATGAAGCCTTTGGTCTGAGATTTGTCTTCTTCCCAGGTGGTGTCATGATGATATTCACAGGAAGATTCTCAAGACAACTTTTGGGAACCCAGATCTTCTTCATAGGTGGCCCATTCCTGCAGTTAGTACCAATATACCTGGCAAACACTTCACCATTCTGATTCTTAAACAGTTTATAGTTTGCATCAAAGGATTCATCAATGATAATAGGGTTAGCACAAGTGAAGCCAGATAAGGTGGATGGATCCACTGAAGGTCCCTTTGCAGCAACCCATGTGGTTTTGGGATACTGCTCAGGCTTCCAGTAGGAGCCATCAACATTCATTTTCCTCTCGAACCCAACACCCTCTTTCCTAGGGTTTTGGTTCAAAATCTGCTTTTTGAGGACATCGCACAATGTCTGATGCCCTTTGAGACTTTTGTACATCCCTGTTTCAAGCAATGTATTTAACCTAGCATTTTCATCAGCAATAGTAGTGGTATCCTCAGCAGAGGGGTTAGTTACCACATCAACAGTTGAAGATATTGCAACAGTAGCAGCAGTAGAACATTCAGCAATAGAAGTAGCGTTATCACGCTCAAGGCATTTTAGACATGGTGGTTCAAATCCTTCCTGAGCGGAACTGATCTGTTGAGCGCGAAGTGACTCATTTTCTTTTTGAAGATCTTCATGAGCCGCTCTCAATTTCTCAATCTCTAGCTTCCTTTGAAGATAATCATAGGAGAGCTTTTCATGAGTGGTTGAGAGCGTTTCATGATCTGTTGAGCGCGAAGTGACTCATTTTCTTTTTGAAGATCTTCATGAGCCGCTCTCAATTTCTCAATCTCTAGCTTCCTTTGAAGATAATCATAGGAGAGCTTTTCATGAGTGGTTGAGAGCGTTTCATGACGACTTTCAAGTTCCTGGTACTTAACATGAATATTTTTTATGTATTCAATTAAGGACTGAGAACGGGTCATTTCCGCGTCCAACAGGTCATCGTGTTTGTCTAACAGTTTTTCAGTATGTTCCATAGCTTTCTGTTGTTCAGCTACAATTTTAGCAAGTGTTTTGTAGCTGGGTTTGGATTCACAATCAGAGTCGTCTTCACTTGATGTTTGAAAGTAAGCATAGCGTGATTTTACCTTGGCACCACGTGCCATGAAGCAGTAGGTGGGAGCAGAGTCGTCCTTGTCATTAGCATCAGCGTTGGTGACGGGGCCATTGTCTTCAGTGTTGAAGATAGACTTGGCGACGTAGGCTGTAGCTAGAGCCAGACTTGCAATGCCAGGGTCGGACTCCTCCTCAGACTCCACCTCCGCCTCCTCAGAAGCAGACTCCTCCTCTGAATCCATCTCCTTGCCCACAAAGGCACGAGCCTTGCCAGATGAGCTCTTCTTGTGAGATGAAGACTTGGATGAGGACTTGGAAGAGGACTTTGAGGATTTCTTCTTCTTCTTGTCATCAGAATCATATTCCTTGCTCTTCTTATTCTTGTTGTTCTCATTGTCCCACTGTGGACACTCAGAGATGTAGTGTCCAGGTTTCTTGCACTTGTGACATGTTCTCTTCTTGTAGTCATGAGTGGAAGCTTCATCATTTCTTGAGCTCGATCGTGAAGACTTTCTGAAGCCCTTCTCCTTAGTGAACTTCAGGAACTTCTTCACAAGCATAGCAAGTTCCTTTCCAATATCTTCAGGATCATCAGAACTGCAGTCAGATTCTTCTTCAGATGAGGAAACAGCTTTTGCCTTCAAAGCACGAGTTCGGCCATAGTTGGGACCATAGATATCTCTTTTCTCAGATAGCTGGAACTCATGTGTGTTGAGCCTCTCAAGTATATCAGACGGATCGAGTGTCTTGAAGTCAGGGCGTTCTTGTATCATCAGGGCAAGGGTGTCAAACGAGCTGTCAAGTGATCTCCGTAGTGTCTTGCAGATTTCATGCTTGGTGATCTCAGTGGCGCCGAGAGCACGTAGCTCATTTGTGATGTCAGTGAGGCGATCAAACGTGAGCTGGACATTCTCATTGTCATTTCTCTTGAAGCGGTTGAAGAGGTTGCGAAGAACACTGATCCTTTGATCTCTCTGGGTTGAGACGCCTTCGTTGACCTTGGAGAGCCAGTCCCAGACTAGCTTCGACATTTCCAGAGCACTCACACGGCCATACTATCCTTTGGTCAGATGACCACAGATGATATTCTTGGCAGTAGAATCCAGTTGAATGAACTTCTTGACATCAGCAGGGGTGACACCTTCACCAGTCTTGGGAACGCCATTCTTGACGACATACCAGAGGTCGACATCAATGGCTTCAAGATGCATGCGCATCTTATTCTTCCAGTAGGGATATTCAGTTCCATCGAAGACGGGGCAAGCAGCGGAGACTTTGATTATCCCTGCAGTCGACATAGCTAAAACTTCAGGTGGTTAAACCAAATCACACAGAACAAGGGAGTACCTTGCTCTGATACCAATTGAAAGTGCTAGTTATCGACTAGAGGGGGGTGAATAGGCGAGTCTTATGAACGTCCAAATAGAAATGAACCTATTGATATGCAGTGGAAGGTGGACTACACTAAGCAAGCCATAGTCAAGTATGCAATGAAGTGAAAGCACGAAGACTAATAGCAGCTAGGTAGAACAGATCAGGATGGAAGATGGTATGAAGCCAAACAATGATAGTAGTCACACAGTGAAGTCAAACAAGTAGTGCAAGCAGGCAATGACTTCACGAAGACAAACTGTAGGTAAAGAGAGGGAGAGGATAGAACCAGTCACTTGGTGAGGACACAGGATTTGTTGGACCAGTTCCAGTTGCTGTGACAACTGTACGTCTGGTTAGGGAGGCTGAGATTCAACTCAGAAGACCACGTCTTCACCTTATTCCCCTTGAGCTAAGGACACCCAGTCCTCGCCCAATCACTCTGGTAAGTCTTCAAGGTAGACTTCCAAACCTTCACAGACTTCGTTCACCGGCGATCCACAATGACTCTTGGATGCTCAGAACGCGACGCCTAACTGGCTGGAGGATTCACAGTCCTCAAGTGTAACAAGTCTTCAGGTCACGCGGACAGAAAGACTTCAGTGATGCCTAACACTCTTTGGCTCTGGGTGTTTGGGCTTTGTCCTCGCAAGGATTTCTCTCTCTCAAAAGCTTCGGAGGTGGGTTGCTCTCAAACGACAGAAGCCGTGCACTAACTCTGAGCAGCCACCAATTTATGGTGTAGGGGGTGGGCTATTTATAGCCACTAGGCAACCCGACCTAATTTGTCCGAAATGACCCTGGGTCACTCAGGAACTGACACGTGTTCCAACGGTCATATTTCAAACACACGCGACAGCTTGACTTGGGCTGCAAGTAAGCTGACTCATCCAGCTCTGGATATGATTTGCTCTCATTGTCTTCGCTCGAAGACATAGGATTTTGGTTGAGCATCACTTCAGTCACTCTGACTTTGTTCACTGGGACCCCACTTAACAGTACGGTGGTTCCTACGACTCAACAAAGAAGAAAAGGAAACAACGAAACAACTAAGTCTTCGCGCTCCATACTCTTCACACAATGTCTTCTCAGGTCATAGTCTTCAATGTGAATATCTTCACATACCACCATTGTCTTCAATGTCTTCATACATTTTTAGGGGTCAACTCCGGTAGGTAAACCGAATCAATGAGGGACTACTACCTGTGTTATCCTGCAATTCTCACAAACACATTAGTCCCTCAACCAGGTTTGTCGTCAATACTCCAAAACCAACTAGGGGTGGCACTAGATGCACTTACAATTATCATCCCCTTTCCCACGTCCACCTTTTGGCCTTTGATCAAGTAGAGTATGGTGCACGGGGTTTCTTCGGCCTGCAAAAACATATGTCTGTGGCATAAAACATCCGAAAGGCAACGAAAATGGAATATTCTATATATTTTGGTGCGACATGTAATTACCGTGAGGGCGTCGAGCTCAGCCAAAGATGAAGGCCCACCTAGCGCGCCAGAGACTGAGGATGGCTGCTATGAGCGGGAGCAACTGCGAGAGGAGGCCCAGTTGCGTGAGCAAGTGATGGTGCGGTGGTGTTGTTGTTCATGGAGTTGCTCCTGACGAAACTGGGCAACGGGAAATCATGTACCGTCTTGTCTGGATTTTCCTTTGTCCAGTTGATGATAGCTGGAACCAAGTTAGTAGCGAAATCATTTCTGTAGGCAGTTACAGCTGCATTGACTGCCTGTTGTAGCAACTCATTTTTCTCCTCGGCTATTTTTTTCGCATCCTCAGCTGCTTTTTTCTCGACCGCAAGCTTCACCTTCTCGTTGATGTCCGCCTGACTAAACTTCTTTTTCTGCTTCTTGGCCTCCGGGCCCTCGTTCTAAAACACCTTCCACGTGGCGCCGTCTCCAGCGCCGTGCACACGACTATATTGCGGCCGCTGGCCCAAAGGCAGTCCCTTAAGTTCGTTCAAGGCCCGGTTGAGAGGGGTGTCCCACTTGGGCCTCATCGGAGAAGTAGGGCTTTCGGCTGCAAGCTGGTGTTGCTTCTCCTGCAGAAGGAGTGTGAACTGTTTAGGAATGTGTAGTCGACTAGATATGGAGCTAAATGTAAGGTGGTAAAAGAATAATTACCAGTAGTCTAATCAATTTCCTCGTGATCTGGTCCGTGTAAAAAACCTTCTTTTCCTTGTCCCACTTGTAGCGGGCCCTGATGAAGTCACGCTCCAAGGGGTTGGTGAACTTCGCGATGGGGTCTGGGATACCCGTGGCTTCACGTTCCGCGTCCTCCTTATCCCATATGGACCTTTTACCGAGGTAGCCACGACTTCCGGGGCGATGCTTCCCCGTGTTCCTTTGCTGAAGGCTCTTGAATTTTGCAGCCTTAGCCTTGGCTGCCTCGGTAGCGCAAGTGTCCTTGAACTTTTCGAACTCCTCTTCCGTAAGTGTCGGATTTTCCTCCAGAATCTTGGACAGGGGTTCCTCATCCTCAATAGCTCGTTTCACCCCCCCTTTCCAGGAGGCCAAATCATTGCTGAACATGCCCATGGCGTGATTGTTAATCTTTTTCATCTTCGGATCATCCCACGGTTGTTCTATGTTATCATCCCGGTCGGGGAACTTGAGTCTCTTGGGCAACTTCGTCGGGAGCAACTGCATCAAATGTTCTTTACTCCTTAAGTCATCGTCGTTGATGCTCGCGCATTCCCGTAGGATGCATCCTACTTGGTTCCCATAGCACTTGCGAGGTTCTTCCGCCTCTAATGGCTCAAACTTGCCAGGTGCCATCTTTGTGATCACCAGTCGTCCAATCCCTAGGTTGTTAGGTTTTTGTATCCTCTGCTTCTTCTGCTTCTTCCTTTCGATAGCGGCATCGGCACCAGTACCTTCCCCGCCGGTATCTTCCCCGCCGATACCTTCCCCGCCCGTCTCGGCGCCGCCATCGGTGCCGGCGCCGTCGGTGTCGATGTCGGCGTCAGTACCATCATCTAGGCCGACCTACAAACATTGACTTTGGAATTTCTTAGCAGTCAAATAGTCAAGGTACTCTTGTTCACCCTCATAATCCATCTCGTCTGCATCTTGGTCAGTAGGCCCGATTTCTTTGTTGTTCGACATGTTTCCTATGATTAAGTCTCGTCGTTTAATTCTAAAACTATGAAAAAATGAGAAATGACATAAAAAAGAAATCTATGTTTGCTGGAATGTCGTTTCCCAGCAACTCGCGGCACTCGATATGCCTACTGTCTAGCACAAATCATGCCAAAATTCACGGAAAATTTTGGCATGACCTTTGCTAAAAAAATGGACATATCGAGCGCCTGAAATTCACCGGAACAGAAATGAATCAACATTCCGGCGTAACATAGGCCACTTGGATCATTTACCCTGCACATAATCATCATGTCCAAATGACATGTCCAAATTCCAAATATGACATGTCCAAAACATCACATGTCCACATATCACATGTCCACTTCAAATTTGCATATAGAAGGAAGAAAAATATAGAACTTGAAGAAAAAACCTAGCTAAATTCATAACTAAATATATAACCTAATTAACCATCTTCCCTAACTAAAACCTAAGTAAATTAACCAAAAACCCTAGCTACCAGAGAGAGGAGGAGCGGTGGGGGGCTTATGGAGGGTGCAGTCCCGACGACGGCCGAGGTTGGGAGGGGTCGGTGTCGGGGTCGAGCGCCGGGGCCGGAGCCGGGGTCGGGGCCGGGGCCGTGGGCGAGCGCTGGGGCCGGTCGGGGTCGGGG
>NC_057808.1:12680986-12706827 GCF_018294505.1 Triticum aestivum | reverse complement strand
GGGGACGGAGCCGGCGCCGGGGTCGGTCGGGGTCGGGGGCGAGCGCAGAGGCCCGACGAGGGCAGGGCTCCGGCGCGCGGTGCGACGGGGGATTTGGGGGAAAAGAGGTGGGATGAATAGAGGAGTGGGGACCGATTTTGGGGGTTAAGTGGGCATAGCAGTAGCGCGTTTAGGAAAAACGCGCTATAGCTACCCGAGGTAGCTATAGCGGTTTCGTGTAGAAACCGCTACTGCTATCTTGACTAGTTGTAGCTCTTCTCTCACAAAAGTGCTGCTGCTATAACACCTATATAACAGTTTTCCTGTTTGTTTCCTTCTATTTTCTTTTCCTTTATTTTCTCTCACTTTACTTTTCTTTTTTTCCGAGAGCAGTGAACGAATGGAAGGCGATATATATTGCATCATTTGACGGTTAAATATGTATACAAACTAGGAACATATGTATATATATTACATTATTGGACCCATGCATAATAATGGCTAAGTGTGTATACAAAATAGGAACATATATATTACATCATTTGACCGATAACATACATACGGTTCCTCATCATTGACGTTTTCGTTTTTGAGTCAGCTTCTTTCCCTTCTTGTTCGTTGAAGAATAATTGAGCCCCTCATTGTGACTTTGCCTTTTCCATGGAGTACGATTTTTCTTAGGTAATGTAGTATTGATTCTTATTTTGACGTATACTTCATCATCATCGTCATCTTCCCTCATTGGGTTGCCGTACTGATCGTAGTCTTCCTCGTTGGCGCCTCCATCCATTCAAATGATGTTCCTTTTGCCTCTCCTCATGATAACACGGCTGGGATTGCGCGGGTCGGTTATGAAGAAGCATTGTGTCACGTGCTTAGCGTGTACCCATGGCTCGTTTTTTGCGATAGCGTTCACGGTAGGGCTCTTGGCGTCGGGTATAGTCATGGTAGTGAAATTTCGGTTTTCTCTTTCGACATTCTTAGCCCATCTGACACGGAACATCGTCGTGTTGTGCAGTCCATAGTAGTCAAGCTCCCAGATCTCCTCGACCCTTCCGTAAAATCTTTCAGTTGCGCTGTTGTCGCTGCCGGTCATGCATTCCATCGTCACCCCTGAGTTCTGATCATCACTGTCCATATCTGTGGCCTCCGTGTAGAACGTGTATCCATTGATATCGTATGCCTGATAGGTAACGAGGTTGGGCGAGGGGCCATGTGCTAAGGCGTATATGAGTAATCCGTCCTTAGAGCCCTCCTCCGGGGGATTAGCAATAATATGCTCTTTGAACCAATGCAGGAAAGTGGAGTTGTGCTCTCTAGTAACTTCGGCGTCCGTCCTGCATACCCCCCGGTCACGATACTTCTTTGCGATAATTTCTTTGTGCAGTGCCACGAAAGGATCTACCTCGTCTAGGTGTTGTAGCACTACCAAGTTTGTTCTGTCAAAGTCGCTGCGTCGATCTGAGTATGCCACGTGCAGTTCCCTGCGACCGTTGGAGTGACCTTCTCCTTCGAGCCTCCCATCGTGCTTGTTAATGGGCAAACCAACACTAACACCAGGCAGCTGGTCTGCGCCATATAGAAAATTCTTGCAGAAAGAGATGCACTCTTGTGTCAGATAGCCCTGGACGATGCTTCCATCCGGACGGGACATGTTACGAACGAATCCTTTGATGATCCCATTCATCCTCTCAAACGGCATCATGTTGTGCAGAAATGACGGCCCCAGGTCTATTATGTCGTCCACAATATGGACACACAGATGCACCATCACATCAAAGAACGCGGGCGGGAAGTACATCTCAAGCTCATTCAGTATCACAATGATCTCTTCCTGTAGCCTTCGGAGCTGCTTCAGACTGATCGACTTTCGAGAGATGACGTCGAAAAAGTTGCAGAGACCAATAAGCGTGTCACGGACGTGCTTGTCCATTATCCCTCTAAGGGCAATAGGTAGTATCTGCGTCATCATCACATGACAGTCATGGGACTTCATCCCGCTGAACCTTTTCTTGTCCGTGTCTAGATATCTACTTATCTTGCCACAGTAACCGGAACTAACTTTGACTCCAGTAAGGCACTTAAAGAATTGATCGATCTCAGCCTGACTTAAGGTGAAGCAAGAAGGGGGGCAATAATCCTATTTCTTTATTTTCTTGCCCTTCTTCTCCCGCGCCTTTGTCTCCGTCTCTGTCTCGTCTAACTTTTTACGGGGCGGCATGTGCAGATCTTCCCTGATTTTCAAATCTTGCAAGTCTTTTCTTGCCTTCGGCCCATCCTTGGTCTTATCCGGCATGATCATCAGTGTCGCGAGCAATCTCTCAAGGACATTCTTACAGATATGCATTTGATCAAGGTAATGAGGTGTATCGAGTTTGTGCCAGTACTCAAGTCCCAGAACACAGACTTCGTCTTCCATACCTTCAGCAGCGGCTCTGGCGCCTTTTTCATCGTCTTCCCCGGCGCGGGGCACTCCTTCCAGTTTTTCAACAGCTCATCGATTTCGGCACCGCTCCGCTTACGTGGAGGTCCTCGATGCTCGGCGTGACCATTGAATAGATCTCCATGGTTTCTCCATGGGTCGTCCTGTTCGAGCCATCTTCGATGCCCCATGTACACGATTTTCCCAGACCCGCCATCTTTCCTTGACGTTAGCTGCTGAGACGTCGTATCATCCATGCACCGCGTGCATTCGCAATATCCATGGCACACCTGGCCTACGACATATCCATAACCGAGATAGTCGTGCACCGTCGTGATCAGCGCGGCTCTCATGTAGAAATACTCGCCTTTGCTGGTGTCCCATGTCTTGGCCGTTGTTTTCCATAATGTGTCTAACTCCTCTTGAAGTAGCCCAAGATACAAATTAATATTATTTCCTGGTTGTTTTGGCCCTTGAATAAGCATGCTCATGTGAATGTACTTCGACTTCATGCACAACCAGGGGGAGGTTGTACATCCATACAAACACGGGCCATGTGCTATGGTTGGTGTTCTGGTTGCCAAACGGATTCATGCCATCGGTACACGCGCCGAGCACGATGTTCCTTGCATCACATTCGAAATACCGATAGAAGTTGTTCAACGCTCTCCACTGGCTTCCATCCTTGACGTGTCTCAGCTTCGGATCATCTCCATCGTCGGGCTTCTTCCTCTCCGCGTGCCAGCGCATTAGCTTTGCTTCCTTGGGATCTATGAAATACTGCTGGAGACGGGGAGTGATCGGTAAGTACCATACAACTTTCTGGGGACATTTCTTCCCGGCCTTCTTGTATCGAGAAGCATTGCACACCGGACAGCTGGTTTTTTCCGCGTGCTCCTTCCGATAAATTATGCAATCGTTGATGCATGCATGGTATCTAACGTGCGGCAGATCAAGAGGGCACACGATCTTCTTGGCCTCATCAACACTAGTAGGACATAGATTCCCCGCGGGAAGAACATCCTTTAGGTACTTGAGATGCTCATCGAGGCTAGTGTCGGTCCATTTGTTTTTAGCCTTCGTCTTCAGGAGTTGGAGCGTGAAACTCAAGCGGGTCACCTCAGGATTGCAACCATCATACAATGGAGTGTTTGAGTCTACCACCAGTTGCTCCAGCTTAGCCTCCTCTCTAGAAGCAGCTCTCTCAGTACTCGTCTCCTTGTGAAGCAGTGCTTGAACATGAGGGTCCCGCACGATTGAACTTAGTACCGACGAACTCTGCTGCGTGGAGTCCATGTCGTTCTCTCCGCCACCATGTCCGGCCCCTTCTCCGCCGCCATGTCCGGCCTCTTCCCCGCCGCCATTATCGATCATCTCTTCTTCTTGCCCCGTGTCGTCATTGCCTGCCCCGTCGGTGTCCTCAACATCGTCATCCTCATCTTCAATTATCCATCGAGTATAGCCATCCATGAAACCAGTCATGAGCAGGTGTGCTTCGACACGACCATCGTCATAGGGGTCGAGCCAAACTATTCCTTTGCATTTCTGACACGGACATAAAACCTCTGTCCGGTTATTTTCTTTCATGTCCTACACCACCGACCGCAACCACCTGTCCACCATCGTTCCACTGCCATCATGAACGTCTGCACGGTAATAATAAACAAATTGATTATAAAAATGCGTGCATGCATCAAAGTCATACAAAAATTCGGCATGACCTTCCCTAAAAATAGGACATATATAGATCTAGAGTTTGCCCGGAATTCGCCGAAACGGAAATAAATCGACATTTCGGCAAAACATAGGCAACTCAAAAGCACAATTTGGCGTCAACTCATGCCACACACACAATTTCCATCATATTGCCCAATTATCATATCACACACACATACACATATTTCCATTTTGCAAAAGCATGAAATTTTAATCACCTCTATCTCGAGATCGAGCACACGGTGGAGATGATGATGTAGGGAGATCAAGTGCACAAAGCTCTTCTTGACAAAGATAGATCTAGTTAGGGGGCAAATAGGTCACTTGACTAAATGCTACATCTACCTAGCTAGCTAATTTGGGAGGAGACAACTTCAACTAGTGGAGGGGGAAGGAAAAAGAGAAAGGAGATGCATTGATGGAGGTGGTGTTAGTTAGCTAGGAGTAATGAAGAGAGAGAAAGGTAGGTAGAAGAGGGAGAGTAATGGGGGGAGAAGTATTGAGGAAGAAGTATTGAGGAAGAAGAAGAGTGAGAGAGGGAGGATGTGGGAGGTAGGGGAAAGGGAGGAGAGGAGATGGGGGAGGGGAGGACGTACGGGTGGGAAAAGGTGGTGGGGTGCTGCGTCTTAGCAGTAGCGCGGGAGGAAAAACGCGCTACTGCTAAGAGCTTAGCAACAGCGCCCTTTCATCACACGCGCTACTGCTAAACGGGCCAACCGTGTGGACAATTTCAAAATTAGCAGCAGCGACGTGACTCAAAAGCACGCTACTACTATCGCATTAGCAGTAGCGCGCATCGTCACACAGCGCTGCTGGTAAACTTAGGTTGTTGGGTAGTGTCGGTAGATTTTTGTAGCAGCGCGGTTTAGACATCACGCGCTATACATCAGTAGCGTGCTTTTCTTAACCTCGCTACTGCTAATTAGCAGTAGCGCCTCTTTTTGTGCCGCGCTGCTGCTAAGATTCTATGTATAAGGTTTTCCCTAGTAGTGATAGGCCAACCCCCCAGGGGTACAAGGGTAATGTTACAAGGCCGTGGGGCCGGATTGTCATTGTCCGAGAAGCCGGCGCTGGGACCTGCCTGGGGTCAGGGCTCGCCGGGTTCTCCGGGCGCTGGGCCCGCCGGGTATGGGGGCACTGTTGGCCGTCTTGTCGATCGTCAGGGAGTGGCCGGGTTGAGTCGGTGATACGTCTCCATCGTATCTACTTTTCCAAACACTTTTGCCCTTGTTTTGGACTCTAACTTGCATGATTTGAATGGAACTAACCCGGACTGACGCTGTTTTCAGCAGACTTTCCATGGTGTTATTTATGTGTAGAAACAAAAGTTCTCGGAATGACCTGAAACTCCACGGAACATCTTTTTGGAAAATATTAAAAATACTGGAAGAAAAATCCACGTCATGGGGCCCACACCCTGTCCACAAGGGTGGGGGCGCGCCCCCTACCTCGTGGGCCCCCTGACGCTCCATCGACCTCAACTCCAACTCCATATATTCACTTTCGGGGAGAAAAAAATCAGAGAGAAGGATTCATTGCGTTTTACGATACGGAGCCGCCGCCAAGCCCTAATCTCTCTCGGGAGGGCTGATCTGGAGTCCGTTCGGGGCTCGGGAGAGGGGAATCCGTCGCTGTCGTCATCATCAACCTTCCTCCATCACCAATTTCATGATGCTCACCGCCGTGCGTGAGTAATTCCATCATAGGCTGGCTGGACGGTGATGGGTTGGATGAGATTTATCATGTAATCGAGTTAGTTTTGCTAGGGTTTGATCCCTAGTATCCATTATGTTCTGAGATTGATGTTGCTATGACTTTGCTATGCTTAATGCTTGTCACTAGGGCCCGAGTGCCATGATTTCAGATCTGAAACTATTATGTTTTCATGAATATATGTGAGTTCTTGATCCTATCTTGCAAGTCTATAGTCACCTATTATGTGTTATGATCCGGTAACCCCGAAGTGACAATAATCGGGACCACTCCCGGTGATGACCGTAGTTTGAGGAGTTCATGTATTCACTAAGTGTGAATGCTTTGGTCTGATACTCTATTAAAAGGAGGCCTTAATATCCCTTAGTTTCCAATAGGACCCCACTGCCACGGGAGGGTAGGACAAAAGATGGCATGCAAGTTCTTTTCCATAAGCACGTATGACTATATTCGGAATACATGCCTACATTACATTGATGAACTGGAGCTAGTTCTGTGTCACCCTATGTTATAACTGTTGCATGAATAATCGCATCCGACATAATTATCCATCACTGATCCAATGCCTACGAGCTTTTCACATATTGATCTTTGCTTAGTTACTTTACCATATCCACTGTTACAATTACTACAAAGTTGCTACTGTTACTTTTGCCACCGTTATCGTTACTTCCATACTACTTTGCCACTAAATACTTTGCTGCAGATATTAAGTTATCCAGGTGTGGTTGAATTGACAACTCAACTGCTAATACTTGAGAATATTCTTTGGCTCCCCTTGTGTCGAATCAATAAATTTGGGTTGAATACTCTACCCTCGAAAACTGTTGCGATCCCCTATACTTGTGGGTTATCAAGACTATTTTCTGGCGCCGTTGCCGGGGAGCATAGCTCTATTCTTTGAGTCACTTGGGATTTATATCTGCTGGTCACTATGAGGAACTTGGAAGACGAGAAAACCAAAATTTATCCCTCAACTACGAGGGGTGGTAAGGAACTGCCATCTAGCTCTGCACTTGATTCTCCTTCTGTTTTGAGTAAACTTGCGACACCTAAACCTTCTTCTGCTATTAATTCTGATATGTCGCATGTTATTGATGATGCCACTTCTGCTATGCATGATACTTATGATGAAACTACTTCTATGCTTGATAATAGTGTGCCACTAGGTGAATTTCGTGATGAACAACTTGCTAGGGCTAGAGAGAATGAAATTATTGAAACTGATAATATTGATGAAAGTGATGATGAAGATTCTCCCCCTAGATATGAATTGCCTATTGTGCCTGAGGGTTATGTTATGGATGAAGAAACTGTTAGAGACTTTCTTGCTTGCAACGATAGGAATGATCTTAAGAAATTATTAGCTAAGCTGAAAGAAAAATCTTTGAATGCTAGAATGAAATATGACCTTGCTTTTGCTACTTCACCTATCTGTGTTACTGATAAGGATTATGATTTCTCTGTTGATCCTGAGATAATCACTTTGGTTGAATCTGATCCTTTTTATGGCTATGAATCTGAAATTGTTGTTGCACATCTTACTAAATTAAATGATATAGCCACCCTATTCACTAATGATGAGAAAACTCGCTACTACTATATCCTTAAATTATTTCCATTCTCATTAAAGGGTGATGCTAAGACATGGTTTAATTCTCTTGATCCTGGTTGTGTGCGTAGTCCCCAGGATATGATTTATTACTTCTCTGCTAAATATTTCCCCGCTCATAAGAAACAAGCTGCTTTAAGGGAAATATATAATTTTGTGCAAATTGAAGAAGAGAGTCTCCCACATGCTTGGGTGAGGCTTCTCCAATTACTTAATGCTTTTCCTGATCATCCTCTCAAGAAAAATGAAATACTTGATATCTTTTATAATGGACTACTAGATGCTTCCAGAGACCACCTGGATAGTTGTGCTGGTTGTGTTTTCAGGGAAAGAACAGTTGATCAAGCTGAATTGCTATTGAATAATATTTTGACTAATGAAAATAATTGGACACTTCCTGAACCAACTCCTAAGCCAACTACGAAGAAAAGGGGCATCTATTTCTCAGTCCTGAAGATATGCAAGAGGCAAAGAAATCTATGAAAGAAAAAGGCATTAAAGCTGAAGATGTTAAGAATTTACCTCCTATTGAAGAAATACATGGTCTTAATTTACCACCTATTGAAGAAATACACGGTCTTGATAACCCGACACAGGTAGTAAAGGTAAATTCTCTCTATAGATATGATAAGGGTGAAATCCCATCTACTAAGTTTGCTAGCCAATGCTTGGATGAGTTTGATGATTTTATTGTTAAACAAGAAAACTTCAATGCTTATGTTGGTAGACAATTGAAACGTAATGCTTATATGATTGAACACTTGAGTGATTATATGTCTAGAGTAAAAGGTGAACTTAAACTTATTAGTAAACATGCTTCTATGGTTACCACTCAAGTAGAACAAGTGCTTAAAGCTCAAAATGATTTGCTCAATGAATTAAATAATAATAAAAATGCTAATGTTGTTAGAGTTATGACTAGAGGGGGTAAAATGACTCAGGAACCTTTGTATCCTGAGGGTCACCCTAAGAGAATTGAGCAAGATTCTCAGAGAACTAATGTTGATGCACCTAGTCCTTCTAAGAAGAAGAAAAAGAAAAATGATAGGACTTTGCATGCTTCTAGTGAACCTGTTGTTGACACACCTGAGAATCCCAATGATATTTCTATTTCTGATGCTGAAACACAATCTGGTGATGAACATGAACCTAGTGATAATGTTAATGATAATGTTCATGTTGATGCTCAACCTAGCGATAACAATGATGTAGAAATTGAACCTGCTATTGATCTTGATAACCCACAATCAAAGAATCAACGTTATGATAAGAGAGACTTCGTTGCTAGGAAGCACGGTAAAGAAAGAGAACCATGGGTTCAGAAACCCATGCCCTTTCCTCCTAAACCATCCAAGAAGAAGGATGATGAGGATTTTGAGCACTTTGCTGAAATGATTAGACCTATCTTTTTGCATATGCATTTGACTGATATGCTTAAAATGAATCCTTATGCTAAATACATGAAAGATATTGTTACAAATAAAAGAAAGATACCGGAAGCTGAAATTTCCACCATGCTTGCTAATTACACTTTTAAGGGTGGAATACCAAAGAAACTTGGAGACCCAGGAGTACCAACTATACCATGCTCCATTAAAAGAAACTATGTTAAAACTGCTTTATGTGATCTTGGAGCCGGTGTTAGTGTTATGCCTCTCTCTTTATATCGTAGACTTGATTTGAATAAGTTGACACCTACTGAAATATCTTTGCAAATGGACGATAAATCAACTGCTATACCTGTCGGTATTTGTGAGGATGTGCCTGTTGTGGTTGCAAACGTTACTATTCTAACGGACTTTGTTATTCTTGATATTCCCGAGGACGATAGTATGTCTATTATCCTTGGTAGACCCTTTTTGAATACTGTAGAGGATATTATTGATTGCAACAAAGGCAATGTCACTTTTCATGTTAATGGTAATGAGCATACGGTACACTTTCCGAGGAAACAACCTCAAGTCCACAGTATCAATTCTATTGGAAAGATTCCAACGATCACTATTGGAGGTTTTGAATTTCCTCTTCCTACTGTCAAGAAGAAATATGATATTCTTATTGTTGGGGACGTGCATATCCCCGTTGAGGTAACCTAGTGCTATTCAAAAATTCTCTGGTTTCATGCGATTCGGAATGAGTTTGTTAACAAGACTTGATCAACCTTGTTAGTGGATTCCTTTTGATGAGCATGAGATGGATGAAGTTAGAAAACACAACTCTCTGTACCCTCTTTTTACTTTCTGTTATTTAGATTAAATAAAGCAAAAATAGTATTTTCTGTCAGTTTTCTGAATTATCCCTGCAATAAAAAATACCCCGAAAATAAAAGTTCTCCAAATGCCCTGCAATTGAAATATGATTTTTTCTAGAATATTTGAGAATATCTGGCACTGAGAACACATCAAGGGGAGCCAACACCTGGCCACGAGGGTCCAGGGCGCGCCCACCCCCTGGGCGCGCCCCCTGCCTCGTGGACCCCTGGTGGCCCCCCTCCACTTATTCCAGCACCCACACACTTTGTCTTTCTCCAGAAAAAATCACCACCTAGCTCAAACCCGTGTTCTAGCTAGTTTTGCTGCGATTTTCGATCTCCTTGCTCAAAGCTCCACTCACAAAACTGCTTTGGGGGATTGTTCTTTGATATGTGACTCCTCCAATGGTCCAATTAGTTTTTGTTCTAGTGCTTTATTCATTGCAAATTTTTGTTGCTTAGGTGACCCTGTTCTTGAGCTTGCATATCAAATTTATTTGGTCCCAAGTAGTTCTAATGCATGATATAGTCTCTAGGCACTTGTGGGAGTGGTTGCTATCAATTTTGTTGAGTTTGGTTCACTTTTATTTCGAGTTACTAAAAATTTCAGAAATATTTCAGAGGAAGAAATATATTTAGGAAAATGTACCAAGGTGATTCTTCAAGGAAGCAGGGACCCAGGCCTGCAATACGTGAGCCGGACCATGAACCACCAAGAGAAGCTCAAGTGCGGCCTTGTGAATGGCCGTCATAAAATTTCATGGTCCAAGCAGGAATTAAGGATGAATTTGACGCGTATGTGCGTAATGCTGAACTCGAGGGCTTCATGTTAGATAAGTGCCCTCAATACTACCACCTTACTGATTCCTTTGTGAGAAGGTTTAAATTTACATCTTCACACAATTCTCACACGGTCCTATTTGATCTTTATAATAAATCTTATACCATGGACTTAGAAGATTTTAATACTGCTTGTAAACTCCCGCAATGGGGTAGTGCTAGTGAACCTTGCAAATCTGAGTTTAAAGATTTCCTTGCTAGTATCACTGTGGGGGAATCTAGAGAAATAACACAAGCTACCATAGGGAGCATTCATTTTCCTGCTATACATTATTTTGCTCTCTTTATAGGTAGATGCATAAACGGTAAGGATGAGGCATGTCACATGTGTGTTCCAGATCTTAGTGTTCTCAAGAGTGTTGTGTTAGGAGATAAACAATATAACTTGGGGGGCATTGTTGCACGTAGGTTGCATAATAACAGTATTAGTGAAGATTTGTTTGGTGGAATTTATGCAACCCGTGTGGCTAATTATCTTGAGATACCCATACATGAAAATGATATGGAATTGCCTCCTGCTTATTTAGATTATAATGCTATGGTTCGCCATCAGTTTGTTGAGAGGAATGAACAGCCCCTCCAGTACCGACTAATGTTTGACAGGCGTCAAGCTGTCCATATTGCTCTCCCCGCTCCTACTTTCTTTGACTTTCAGGCAAAAAGGAGATATATTATAACCAGGAAGGAGGCGACCGAGTACGAGAGGAGGACGGAGGCAGCTCGCCTCCAAGCTGCAGCTCATGAGGCAATAGTTGTTGCATCTCAGTACGACCCCAGCTACAACTTTGATCCATGGGCATAGAGAAACTTAGGCCAAAAGCCTAAGCTTGGGGGAGTACGTATTTCTCACCGACATTACATTCATGTTCACACACCCATTCTAGTTGTTGGTGCTCATACTTTTTCATTGTACTATCCATGCTGGTTTATTTTTCTTTTTATGCTTTCTTCTTGTGTGTTTGATAAACCTTAAGAAAAACAAAAAGAATAGTTGTAGCTTTTAGCTAGTTTACTTTCCATGCCTGTAGTAGTAATAATTAAAAAGAAAACCCAAAAAGATTTCTCGTTCTTCTTTTTGTTTGTTGGGAGCTTTCCCGTGTAAATAGTTTTATTTTATTCCTTTTTCTTTGGGGGTCGAGAGGAGAAGACCATAATGGAAATGTTGAAGTGGCTCTCATATGCATTATTGTTGATTTAACCAAGAGCCCATATTACCTTGTCTTCTCCCTTGAATTAAATGCTCGCAAAATTCAGCTTAGTCCAATGCACGTGCACTATTATTATTGTCCACACCTCGACCGTGCAAGTGAAAGGCAATAATGACGATATATGATGGACTGATTGAGATGAGAGAAGCTGGTATGAACTCGACCTCTCTTGTTTTTGTAAATATGATTAGTTCATCGTTCCTGATTCAGCCTATTATGAATGAAACATATTTGCAATGACAATTAGAGATTATAGTTGCTTATGCCATGCTTAATTTGCTAGGAGTTTATAATGGTTTACCTTGCGTGCCAACATGCTATTAAAATGGTTGTGATGTGGTATCATAGGATGGTATCCTCCTTTGAATGATTCGAGTGGCTTGACTTGGCACATGTTCATGCATGTAGTTGAAACAAAATCAACATAGCCTCCACGATATTTATGTTCATGGTGGATTATATCCTACTCATGCTTGCACTCGATGTTTATTAATTTTAATGCATGTTCATGACTGTTGTCGCTCTCTAGTTGGTCGCTTCCCAGTCTCTTTCTAGCCTTCACTTGTACTAAGCGTGAATACTGCTTGTGCATCCACTTCCATAAACCCCAAAGTTATTCCATATGAGTCCACCATACCTTCCTATATGCGGTATCTACCTGCCGTTCCAAGTAAATTTGTATGTGCCAAACTCTAAACCTTCAAATGAAATTCTGTTTTGTATGCTCGAATAGCTCATGTATCAACTAGGGCTATCTGTATCTTCCATGCTAGGCGGGTTATTCTCAAGAGGAGTGGACTCCGCTCCTCACTCACGAGAAAATGGCTGGTCACCGGAATGCCCAGTCCCATGCTCAAACCAAATAAAAATAATTGCAAACAAAACTCCCCCAGGATTGTTGTTAGTTGGAGGCACCCATTGTTTCGGGCAAGCCATGGATTGATGCTTGTTGGTGGAGGGGGAGTATAAACTTTATCATTCTGTTTGGGAACCGCCTATAATGTGTGTAGCATGGAAGATATCGAGATCTCTCGGTTGTTATGTTGACAATGAAAGTATGCCGCTCAAAATATTATTGATCTCTATTTCAAAAATCAAGCTCTAGCACCTCTACAAATCCCTGCTTCCCTCTGCGAAGGGCCTATCTATTTACTTTTATGTTGAGTCATCCTCCTCTTATTAAAAAGCACCAGTTGGAGAGCACCGCTGTCATTTGCATCCATTACTATTAATTTATATTGAGTATGACTATGACTGGATCTCTTTTACCATGAATTACAATGTTTAGTCAGTCCTTGATCTTCAGAGGTGCTCTGCATTTATGTTTTGCGGTCTCAGAAAGGGCTAACGAGATACCATCTTGTTATATCATATTATGATTATTTTGAGAAAGTGTTGTCATCCGAGATTTATTATTATTGCTCGCTAGTTGATTATGCTATTGATATGAGTAAACATGAGACCTAAATGTTATTGTGAATATGGTTAGTTCATAATCTTTGTTGAAAACTTGAATGCTGGCTTTACATATTTGCAACAACGAGAGCAAACAGAGTTTTTAAAAGTTTTTCTTTATCACTTTCAGTTTATCAACTGAATTGCTTGAGGACAAGCAAAGGTTTGAACTTGGGGGAGTTGATACGTCTCCATCGTATCTACTTTTCCAAACACTTTTGCCCTTGTTTTGGACTCTAACTTGCATGATTTGAATGGAACTAACCCGGACTAACGCTGTTTTCAGCAGAATTGCCATGGTGTTATTTTCGTGCAGAAATAAAAGTTCTCGGAATGACCTGAAACTTCACGGAGAATATTTTTGGAATTTTATAAAAAATGCTGGCGAAAGAATCAAGACCAGGGGGCCCACACCCTGTCCACGAGGGTGGGGGCGCGCCTGCCCCCCTAGGCGCGCCCCCTGCCTCGTGGGCCCCCTGGTGCTCCACCGACCTCAACTCCAACTCTATATATTCACGTTCGGGGAGAAAAAAATCAGAGAGAAGGATTCATCGCGTTTTATGATACGGAGCCGCCGCCAAGCCCTAATCTCTCTCGGGAGGGCTGATCTGGAGTCCGTTCGGGGCTCCGGAGAGGGGAATCCGTCACCGTCATCATCATCAACCTTCCTCCATCACCAATTTCATGATGCTCACCGCCGTGCGTGAGTAATTCCATCGTAGGCTTGCTGGACGGTGATGGGTTGGATGAAATTTATCATGTAATCGAGCTAGTTTTGTTAGGGTTTGATCCCTAGTATCCATTATGTTCTGAGATTGATGTTGCTATGACTTTGCTATGCTTAATGCTTGTCACTAGGGCCCGAGTGCCATGATTTCAGATCTGAACCTATTATGTTTTCATGAATATATGTGAGTTCTTGATCCTATCTTGCAAGTCTATAGTCACCTATTATGTGTTATGATCTGGTAACCCCGAAGTGACAATAATCGGGACCACTCCCGGTGATGACCGTAGTTTGAGGAGTTCATGTATTCACTAAGTGTTAATGCTTTGGTCCGGTACTCTATTAAAAGGAGGCCTTAATATCCTTAGTTTCCAATAGGACTCCGCTGCTACGGGAGGGTAGGACAAAAGATGTCATGCAAGTTCTTTTCCATAAGCATGTATGACTATAATCGGAATACATGCCTACATTACATTGATGAACTGGAGCTAGTTCTGTGTCACCCTATGTTATAACTGTTACATGAATAATCGCATCCGACATAATTATCCATCACTGATCCAATGCCTACGAGCTTTTCACATATAGATCTTTGCTTAGTTACTTTACCATTGCCACTGTTACAATTACTACAAAGTTGCTACGGTTACTTTTGCCACCGTTACCGTTACTTCCATACTACTTTGCTACTAAATACTTTGCTGCAGATATTAAGTTATCCAGGTGTGCTTGAATTGACAACTCAACTGCTAATACTTGAGAATATTCTTTGGCTCCCCTTGTGTCGAATCAATAAATTTGGGTTGAATACTCTACCCTCGAGAACTGTTGTGATCCCCTATACTTGTGGGTTATCAGTCGGCTACAGTGGCGCTCCGTCAGGTCGCCGCTTGCTGGCGTCATTGGTGACGATGGTTGCACTGTTGCCACGCCGGCCCTGGTCAGTGGGTAGGTGGGGCACTGTTGCCATGCCCCGGCTGACCAGAGGCATGGGCGGGGCACTGTTGCCTCGGTCATTGGTAGGTGGAGACTCGTCCCATCGTACGGCTGGGCTGGGACGGGAACTGACCCGTGGCCGGGTTGAGGAACGCGCCAAGGGTGGAGCTGGCTTGTTGGAGAAGTCTTGGTGCCGGGTTTGACTGTCTTGAGCTGGTTGTTGGGGCCGAGTTGAGGAGTCCGGCCGGGTTGGAAGTTTGGCCGGGTCGAGGGGGTTGGCCGGGTTGGGCGACCCGGCCAAGCACGTGCCGGCTTGAGGGGCGATGTTGGCCTCGTCATTTTTGAAAAGGATACGGGTTCCGTTGCCTGCCCGGGGTTCATCCCCCCGACAGTTGGTCAAGTGTCGGTCTTAGTGTCAGTCTCCGAAGGAAATAATTAAATTGATCATGGTTCGTTCTGCAGGATAATTATTGTCACTACTGGTGCCACTATGAATATTATTGTTGATATGGATATTGTTGTGGACTAACCTTTTCATTTTATGTTTAACCTTGAGTATCTCTTGGGATGGCTAGACTACCCGGGATACTCGTTTTCTTTTCTTTTATGAGTATCACTTAGGATGGCTAGTCCACCTGGATACTCGTTTTATTATTTTCATATAAGCCCTTTATGAGGCGTCGCTTCAGACACCCGACTGTGGCATGCATTTTCAAGACCTCTCGTGGCGTCGCTTGAGTTCTCGGGCGGTCCTGTCTCGCCCGATTCTCTCTTAGACACCCGTTTGGCATTTCTCTTGGAATTTTTTGGGCGGTCCAACGCCCGATGTTTCGTTTCATTTCTTTGATTTACTAATCATATGACTTATTTACCCTTCTGCACCGTATGAATATTTGTCATGCCATGCTTTTATTCTCGGTCAGCACATGCATACTCCCTCCTTCCCGGTTTATAGGGCTTATCTCAAAAATTTCGGTTTCTCGTTTTATAAGTCTCAATTTGATTGTTCCCCATCACATGCTCAGATTTCAAGATGCATTAATTCATTGCATGCAAGGATTATGAGAAACTTGACCAATGCATGTACTTCATGCATGCATGCATTGCAATTAATGCACTGGTAAACACAATTCTTTGAGGAAAACGAACGCATTAATTGAGTGCTTTTACAAACCACGAAAATTATTCCATCACTCATCATCCACCTTGGTTGGTGAGATTTTTGAATTGAGCCCTATAAACCGGAAATGAGGTAGTATAATTTAATTCATCATGAGCATATGCATCCGGTATATCTTTTGTTCTTGATGTTTGCGAGTACATTCAAACGTACTCACTGGCTTGTCCCTGGCTATTGTCTTGGCCAGATCATGACTCAGAGACGAGCACTACGAAGACACCCCGCAACCTAGGATTCGGAGATAGCAGCCACGCGAGATAGGAGTTATCCAGGTCAGCTGTTCCCGTGGGAATGGAGTTCCACCAACGTTGGAGATCCACGAGTCGTTTCCATCACCTGCCACTAGAAATCATTGTTGTACTCAATGGACCTATAAGGTCTTGTACTCAAATACTTGTAATTGCTTGGAATTCTGTATCAAGGAAATGTCCATCAGCAACAGTAATCCTGGGGCTGGTGGTGACATAAGGGTCGTTTGCTGGGAATTTATGTCCCGGAAATCCGGCCCCGACACTAACCATTGTGGCCTTCCCCTAAAAAAACCTCCAGAAAATATTTGTATCCACGTAGACATTTTTTATTAAGTGAAGTGCACTGTTCGCCTAAAAAAACTTCGGAACCTATAACTCCCGAATGACCAGATTTTAAGCTTTTGGGCCGAACACCACGATGGCCGTCGGATGAAATCACACGCATCTTGAAGCAATTATGGTGCCGCGTCATTTTCCTCAGGCCTTCGGCGCAACCACGCCATCGGCCGAACGCAACCACGCCATCGGCCGAACGAATCCATCTCTTCCCACTACACCCCCGCTCCGAGCGGAATCGTTGGGTCGTTTCTGCCTTGGGGAACAATTTGTTCGGCACTAATATTACATCAACGTAACCTGTTACGTGATCCTACGTAACTTTCCCTTTAATTCTCTCCTCCCCCTAATTTTCATGGGTGTGGGCCCCTCTCCCTTCCCTATTCCAATTTGCCAAATCAGCAGCACTACGTAAACCTTAGATAGCTTTTTTTTTTTAGACAAACGTAAACCTTAGATAGCTTTGCGTGGACGCAGCATTCCTCATTTCTTCGGTATGGAAAGGGCTTCTACCGAACGTTCGGGCCTTATCAGGGTCCAATTTTTTTCAAGAAAACCACGGTCCGCCCGGCAGAGATCACGATCGTCCATCCAAACAGCACCGAACGCCTCACACCGTCCCACGTCACTGATCCGGGACAACCACGCCTCCACCAATCAGCAGTCACATCTCTCCCTGTATAAATCCTTCAGCTCCGCTCCTCCTTTCCCAGCATCTCGTTCCAAATCTCCCAACCTTTCCCCAACAAACCAACCCGCACCGGCTTCGGCGGCTTCCCCTTTCCCCGCTCCAGAAGCAGCGATGGCCCCCAAGGCGGCGGAGAAGAAGCCGGCGGCGAAGAAGCCCGCGGAGGAGGAGGCCACGACGGAGAAGGCCGAGAAGGCGCCGGCCGGGAAGAAGCCCAGGGCCGAGAAGCGGCTGCCGGCGGCGGGCAAGAGCAAGACTTCCGGCAAGGAGGGCGGCGGCGACAAAAAGTCGAAGAAGAAGAGCAAGAAGAGCGTGGAGACGTACAAGATCTACATCTTCAAGGTGCTGAAGCAGGTGCACCCCGACATCGGCATCTCCTCCAAGGCCATGTCCATCATGAACTCCTTCATCAACGACATCTTCGAGAAGCTCGCCGGCGAGGCCGCCAAGCTCGCCCGCTACAACAAGAAGCCCACCATCACCTCCCGGGAGATCCAGACCTCCGTACGCCTCGTCCTCCCCGGCGAGCTCGCCAAGCACGCCGTCTCCGAGGGCACCAAGGCCGTCACCAAGTTCACCTCCTCTTAGATTGTACATCTAGTAGCAACTGTAGATGGTTCTGTTTACTTGGTGCCTGTCTGACTCTGGTTATCTGAAAGTAGAAGTGGTATTAGTGCTGGCTGGATGGGAATTGCCGAATGATTGCCAATACTCTGTTGGTTCGTTGCCTGCAAGAACTGGACCTGTGCTTCTTTTCTTTTGGTAAACTGACATATCAAAAGTAGTGATCCATTTCAGCTATGATTGCTAATCTCTGCCATGTGGTTATAAGTTATTGACGATGCGCTGACAGTAAGTTACGTTTCGTAGTAGTTTGCATTGCTTAACCAGCAGTACCAGTCAATTGTTTAGGCTGGAGCAGCTTGGTCCTGCCACTGTTGATGGTGTTACTCTGAAAATGTGAGAGAAATAGACTAGTTGTCCATTTCTTGCCGGAAGGCATTCAAACAAGATGATGTGTCAGAGGCATGCTACTATATTGCCTTGCTGTAAACAAGATGGTGTTAACTGTATTGTCTTTTATGTGCATTTGGTGTATTATCTTCTGATCTGCTGGTGTCATGTACACAAAGAAGGTGAACTATCTTCACTTAAATCCAAGGACTGATAACTTTTGTGACTTGCCAGTTGCCACGGTGGTAGTATATTAAGTGTTGCATTTGTGATAGCTGTGGCAACCTGAATCTGCGCGCATCGTGTACTGTGGTAGCACCGAAACAACAGTTGTAATAACACAGTGGTATTTTGGTCAGCATTTATTATTATTATTGACTAATATCTTTTATCTTGGGTTTGGGTTGGCAGGATAAACAAGGTAGAGAGTTCAAATATATGACTCATTCTATTAATTAAGTAGGTGGTGTGCCACAAGAAGCAAAAGATGAGCTATGCAGGCTACAAATAAGTGCAACGAGAGGGTGAACTTCTACAGCTTCTGGAGCTACCTGTTCTCATCCTGCTCTTCAGACACCGCAGCAATTCAGAGATTGTTGAACTTTATGACTAGCTGGTAAGCGCTTCCAAAATCCTATAATTGAAATTAGATTCTGGTGATAGGTTGCATCCTGCAGGCTGCAATTAATTTGAAACAACTTGGATATGTGTTGATTATCTGTCCGTCTGTCGTTTTTGTCCTCTCGATAGTTCCTGAGTCGATCAAATTGTATGTATAGAAGGACAAACTGATCAAGACCTGTGATTCATTGGTCGTCTCTAAAATTTCAGGAGAGATGGTATGTGCTATTATAAAACATCAAGAAATGCAAATTAAATGTGAGATGTTCTATTGGTAACACCAGTTTGTTAACACCTCGACGGCGTTATCCAATGGTCACACGGTCACCGTGAGTCTCTAAATCATTAGTTAACAGAAGTACTCGGATGGCTACTTATAAGATATAATATAGTTATGCAACTCAACTAAATTTGTAAGAATTAAAAAAGAATCAGCAAAAAGGTAAACTAGTTTTTCAGCATTCCAGAGCATTGCAAGCATTGTTCAGAAGAGGTAACCATCTGCACAAGAATCTAGTTTAACATCAAATACTGATGAAAAGGAGTTGAACTAGTACATCTAGAAGAAAAACTGCATCACAGACTAGGATCCTAATCCCTTGTATAGACATTCATATTATGAATGTGTGACCATTGTCAACCAACCGGCACCTTAACACAGCCGTAGAGCAGTCTAGGTGGAAGAACATGCATGTAAAGTTATGCACATGGTCTTTCCGTGCATAAGATCCCCACAAAAAAGAAAATTTAATCAAGGAAACAAAGAGTAAGTAAGTTTATGTCACAACAGACAAGTCAACTATATAAAATTATAAATCATCATCTTCAGCTGCCGTGACAGAAGATGCCAAAGGATCTTAGCCTGGCAGTGAATAATTAATCAACATCAACACTGATATGCCTTGAAAATTATTTCAGTTAATTTGTTGCAGAATCCAAAAATTGATATTGGTGCATTGTTGTAGAGACTAAAGATTCAGCTAACGCTAAACCAAATTCTCCACATTCCTGAGAGGCTGTGGCATTGCTCAGTAGAGGTAATCATTTGCCAAAAAAAAGGTGCAAGGTTTATTAGCAATGCTATTAGATACTGAAAATATCGTCATGTTGCTAGCAACTGAATTTGTGACACTAAATATTATTTGCCAAGAATAGGAGGTGAAATCATATTCTTAGTTGTGCTATGATCGACCTAACTGGTGCCTAGGCAACGAAACAAATTAGAATCCAGCAGCTAACCCACCCTAGTTGTTGATTCGAAAGCAGTTTCCTGGAGGGGAGTGTCTCATGCTCCCAGGTCCCAGCAACCTACAGCTGCTAGAAAAGAAATCATGGCACAGTTAAGAGAGTCCTGAAACGAAGATGCATTAAACTACGCCTGGTTGCCACAGCAGTCATCATCATCAGTTCACGGCATCCCTTCCCTGCCGGGTTGCATTCCCAAAACAAGTTTCGAGTTCAGATAAAAAAAAAGCAAAATTTACACCACTAACAGCAGCAGCAGCAGCTTCAGTGTTGTCGCTCAACGACATACATCCCTGGGCGGTGTTTGCACTAGATCACTATCAGTAGGAAGATCGTCGCAGTCTGCTCTCTCGATGCTATCTCCTCTCGCTCAGTTTTCTTTTCTTCTTGCTTTTCACGGTTTCTCCATGGCGCCTGCATCATACGCAAACACGCCGTAACTGCATTAGTAGTGACAGAACCTCAAGAAACTATCGGCATGAGCTAAATTGGACTGCACTGCTTCAGCCAAACCGACCGAATACTCAAAAGGACTCACCCATCCTGCCTCTGCTTTCGTTCTCTCTTGACGCTATTTGGCTTTGGCTCATCTTTGCCGTGCCGCCTGAGCACCTCAGAGTCACCACTGCCGCCGCCGGCATCCGCGACACAGTCCCTCGACAGCGCAAGTCTATCAAGAACGGATGCATCGACCGAGGTTTCTTCTAACCGTGCCTTGAAATCCTCCAGCAAAACAACACCTGGAAAAGCACAAGCATATAGCATGTTGCTCAGCAAAGAGATCGCTGCGGCTATATATGATGAGTGTCTGGCAAAGTGGTTCAGGTAGTAAGTACCGAGGGCACGCAGCGTGCGCAGATCGAACCCGTCGGCGAGGTGGGGGCGGCCGGCCGTCTCCGCCCGCTTCACGGCCAGCATCTTCAGGCTGATGAGGAGATCCTGCACAACACCACCGTGGCGCCATTAACACCAGTCGTTAGGAAGAGAAGCTAAGAGAGAATAAGAAGAGGAGGGGCGTCACGGACGAGCTCTGGCTCGGAGAGGGCCGCGAGCCACCGCGACTCCTCGGTCTTGGCGCTGTTCTCCGCAGCCTCCGTAGGTGGGGTTTCCCCGGCGGCGGGAGGCGCCATCAAGGAGTGGGGAGAAGATGGGGTGATGTTTTTTTTTCGTTTTAGCTTTTTTTGGGAGATAATTATTTTTTACCTTTTTAGGGTAAAGCCAATTTTATTAATCAAAAATCATTTTTTTAGGGGATCAAAGACCATAATTAGTGGGATACAATTCGGGCCGAGGTAAAGAAAGAGAACCTCACTAGTAAACTATGTGCGTCGAAATTAATAACACGACATTCGAAAGTAAAATTACAATTAAAAGAAGCTGCTCTGCTTTGATCTCACTGATGATGGCACTAACTCTACCCTAGCTACCTTGCCTAATATCTCCCGCAACTTGTTTAGAATCAGATGTTATGATAAAATTGTGTAGATGAAGGTCTCTTGCTAATGATAGAGCTTCACGGCAAGCCAGCCGTTGGGCCATGAACACCTCCAATAACTAGTGCCGAGCTGCGTAGATAGTTGTCGTTGTTGTCCCGGCAAACAGCCACCGCCGATTCTCCCATACATGGCTGAATAGTCGCGTCAAGGTGGATTTTTGCAAAGTACGGAGGGGGCCCCTTGGGGCGATGAGCACCCATATTTGCAGTAGCAATGCCCACCACAGCAGCTAACGGCTTCTTCTCATGAATAATTTGGACATCAATGAATCTTGTGACAAAAGAATGCAATGCAGCCCGGCTTTGAAAGATGCTTTCGTGAATGGCCTTTCAACGTGACGATCAAATGGCCCAGAGAGTAACTTCCATCTTTACGAGCGGCCCATGTGATAATGATTCGAGTAGAGAGAAGAGACATTGCCGGCGCCAGTGTGGGATGATGGTTTGTGAGAGACGGTGGTTGGCGGTCTTGCCGGCGCCAGTGCGGGATGATGTGCGACCGAGGTGGTAAGGGAGCTTGGGTGAAGACCCCATCTCGACCTTTGTGCCATGACCAACAATGGTTGCGGTTGTGGTCGTCCTTAACCTTCCTTTAGGCATCGGTGTTATGCTATCGCACACCTCCTGCAGGGACCCGACCATCATGGCCTCCCTCTTCAAGGGAAACCCTTGATCTTGTGATCGGACGATTGTGGCACTCGGGTGTGTCATTTTCCCTCTCAGGGGCTTCATCTTGGAGCTCACGACAAGCAGGACCGATGGTTAGCGGTGGTGGTGTCCAGGCTTTTGTGGCAAGATTGAAGGTGGTTGCAAGTGGCTAAGTTTTTGTGCAGATTTTCATTCACCTTCACGCGTCCGCTACAATGTGGGTTATCTCGACAATCACCTATGGAGTAATTTGTTCAGATATGATGGTTTTCAGCCGGTTTTCAATCTGTTTTTCGCCCAGTTTTTCTAGTTGAAATCCGTTGCTGTCAGAGGCAAACCTCCGAAATCATGACGTGCTTCAAGTACTCATCTCCAATCAACCAGGACGCCCCATCAATGACAACAGAAGCAAGTTTCTTTAAAAGAAAAACAGATGGCAATGGAAAACCAGTGTTTTGAGAATAGCAAACAAAGATGAAAGCAAGTTTCTCAGAAGCATGCTTTCTGCAACAAGTAAACTAACACAATAACGGCAAAGATGATGCGCCAAAAACTAGTATTACACATCCAAAAGGTTCAGGGCCGAATCAGGTACATATCCACAAGGACCAAAATTGGAGCAAGTTTGGGGGTACATATCCGTTCCGTTCACATAAAACATGCGCGGCATTCATTATTGCTCAATCCTAAGAGCTTCAACCAGAGTTCATTCCGGAGGTTAAACACACCCATTTTCACAAAAACTCGTGCAGATCCCATCTAGTAGGGCTCCACCGGTGCACGGAACTTGAGGCCAGCGTACACCGCGGCATCGCCCAGCTCCTCCTCGATCCTCAGAAGCTGTTCAATTTGAAAAAATAGCCGTTAGTTTGGCTTCGCAGAAAATGAATACTGTCAAGATCAGACACAAATGAGACACACAGCAAATGAGAAATGAACACACAGCACTTAATAAACGAATAACACATGAGGATCACATAAATTTCTTTTGTTTGATTGCAAGGTACTGTTGGCCAACATAATATCAGGAGATTGCTTCAACAGAACAAGAATAAACAGGGAGAGCTACTTGCCTGGTTGTACTTGGCAAGACGCTCTGAGCGGCACGGAGCCCCGGTCTTAATCTGACCCTGTTGCACATAAACAAACACTGGTCAGTTACACCCAGAAGGTTTATGAGCATTGCGACCAGTCTCGTTAAAATTGCCCCGACAAATGCTAACTATGCAGATTATAAAACCATACCGTGGACAGACCAACAGCCAAATCAGCAATGAATGTGTCCTCGGTCTCACCACTGCAGACAGCAAATGTAAATAAGCATACAGATGGTAACAAGAGAAACAAAGGGGAAAACTCGCACAACAAGGAAGTATCTCCTATCATGTACCTCCTGTGACTGGTCATCACACCCCAGCCGGCATGTTTTGACATCTTCACGGCCTCGATACTCTCAGTGACGGATCCAATTTGGTTAACCTATTACGTGCAAAGGATGAACAGTCAGAATGTGCAGGACATCACTCTATACTCGTCACAGGAAAATAACGAGTAAGAACCAACTTCTGGTTTAACAGAATAATACCTTGAGCAGAAGAGCATTGCATGACTTCTCCTGGATTGCCTTTGCAACTCTCTGCACAACAAAATGATATAAGCAATTGCAGTGGTCCAACAAAATGAAAGTGACCACCTACTCGACAGAGCAAATCACTCACAGTTGGGTTGGTGACTAGAAGGTCATCACCAACAATCTGAACTTCCACTCCACATTCTTCAGTCATCTTAGCATAGTGCACCCAGTCATCCTGGTCAAACGGGTCCTCAATCGACACAATGGGGTACTCGCTCACGAATGACTTGTATACGTTCTTCAGGCTATCTCCAGATATCTTCTGGGAACCATCGTTGTTCTACAACAAGAGAAGGGGATGTTAAAAATGCTCATGAAAGGAGAACAAATTGTTACCACAAAATAAACAATGGGGCTGCTTACCTCTTCCTTGAAGTTGAGGTCATAGGTTTTGTCCTTGTCATTGTAGAACTCTGAAGCAGCAACATCCATTCCAATGACAACCTAGAATTTCCCATAGCAACAAAGCTAATTTAGCTTCAAACTAAAACTTGAGAGAGAAGTGCACAAGAACAGATCAATTCAAGCAGACAAACCTTGCCGGTGTATCCAGCCTTTTCAATTGCAGTCTTCAAGAGCTCAAGGCCCTCCTTGTTCTCCTAAAATACCAGAAAACAAAACAAACTCAATTCCCACCCTACATTGACTCTCAATTTTGTAGTAAAACAGTAGTTCTATACATTAAAACATAACAGTCAACGGCTGCTGTCAAAACACCAAGGCATGCCAAAGCAAGGAACTGCAGTTCATAACCTAAGAAAACAAGGAAAATACCTGAATGTTAGGAGCAAAACCACCTTCATCTCCGACATTGGTGGCATCCTGCCCGTACTTCTTCTTGATAACAGACTGTTACAGAAAATGACAGTTTCGGTGAATTTATGTTTTACAAGATGATAGGGACAAAAAAAAACTAAGAATAAAGTATTACCTTCAAGTTGTGGTACACTTCAACGCCCATCTTCATTGCCTCCTTGAATGAGGTAGCTCCAGTAGGAAGGATCATGAACTCCTGCAGATATGCAAGTATAGGCATAAATAACACATGTGCGGAAACAACATGACAGCACATGTGGAAATCTTAGTTCAGAGCATTGCCTGCATAGCAAGCTTGTTTCCAGCATGGGATCCACCATTGATGACATTGAACGCAGGAACGGGCAAAACCAATTGCTTGTTGCCAGCAAGGTTGGCAATGTGCTGCAGTGAAGAATATCTCATGTTAGAAAACAGGATAGCTAAAAGCAAACACATGAAGAATGATCAGAGGGGATTAATATGCTGCATACCTGGTACAGTGGAATCTTCTTGACGCTGGCTCCAGCTTTGCAAACAGCTAGTGATACAGCCAGGATTGCATTAGCACCAAGCTGAATTCACAAAAGAAATCAGACTGTTAGAAGGGAACCTACAAATGGAAATAAGTATTTGCTACTAGACTTCTAAAAGTAAAAGTCATCATGGGTTATATGTTATACCTTTTGCTTGCACCAACCCCACTCATTCTTGGTTCCATCAAGCTGCTGAACCATAAAGTTGTCGAGCTCAGTTTGAGCGGTAGGGTCCTGTAGAAGGAAAAAGAGCAATGAGTAAATTATGCATTCTCAAATCTCATGAAAGAGAAAGGGGGGCAAAGACAAAACTAACCTTGCCGACCAAAGCGGGTGCAATAATGGAGTTCACATTGTTAACAGCCTGTGACAGAACAGCAAAAACATGTAAATATCACAAGAACTAAATTATGCATGCAGTTGGTAATATAATGTCAACTGCAGTAGAAACCACCATTAGATGCAGTTATTCTAGTGAAACATCATGCCATAAATGCAGTTATTCTACAGTCCACTAAATGATCCCCCGCTGTTCATTTTATGGTGGTCTTCAGCAAGTTGGTTTATTAGCAAGGAAAAATATACGACGTGAGATTTATA
>NC_057808.1:12669664-12680659 GCF_018294505.1 Triticum aestivum | reverse complement strand
CAATGTATCCAAAAAATGCCATGCAGAGACAGGGAACACAATAAAACATATTTAGTTCACATTATAACATTATTACGATTTTTTTTATAAAACCTGGCACAGAGTAGAAATAGTAAGTCATACAGCCGCAGGGAACATTGCTTGGATGAAAGCAGCATGTTAAAATAAGTTTGGTCATATTAAATAGCCAAGAATTATGGCATAGATTTACAGAATGTGAGTATAAGCAGCAGCCACATTAAATCAGCAAGAACCGCAACATAGATTTACAGATTGTGAAGATAAAATCCAGTCAAACGAATGTAAACCTTGGAAACACCCTTGCCCAAGTAGTCAGATCCACCGTCCCTCAGCTCCAAAGCTTCATAGACACCTACATAAGAGGGATGATTCAGACAAGATTAGCTTCATTCAGTCAATAAATGATGACAGGGACATTGTGTACCTTCACTAGACAGGAACCAAGGCAAAAGTTGATTCTAAGGTTGAAAGGAAAACAGCGGTGATGCAATAACAAAAATGACCCACCAGTTGATGCACCGCTGGGAACGGCGGCCCTGGCGAAGGTTCCATCTGAGCAGCACACATCAACCTGATGCACACAACAAGAGTGAAGTCAGCAACCTCATCTTACATTTCCGTCACAGCAAACAACAAAATCAGAGCATCACTAGGACGCCAAACCACAAGGATTATAAGATAAGCTACATAGACACTATGGCAGCCAGGTGGACGGCGATAATCGGGCTTTTCCGACTAGCTTTTGCTTTTGAGCAACCACAAACTGAGCATGAGCATGACAAACAAACCGATCCGTGGATAAAACCAAAAATAGATGACAAGCAGGCTAACATGAAAATTGCACGCGCCATGGCATCTGACTGAACAAACCACCTCGCGCCGAATCTAGCATAACCCAACCCGCCCAACTCAAAAAACATCCTGCTGGCTCAGGCTCACCCACCTACCCAAAACCCCTCGACTCTGACCGAAAGGGTCCGTCAGAAACCCTACGCTCTGCTGCGCAGAAACCCCAGCCCACGCCCCGCGGGCGAACCGGACCAGATCGGACGCGCAATCGAAAAAGCCGAGCCGCTGCTACGAACGCACGCACGCACGAACGATCGCGGCACCCCTTACCGCTAGCAGATCGAGTCGAACCGGACCACAACGCACAGATCAGGGAGACGGACGGGGGATGGGCGCGCGCGTGCGTACCTCGACGGTGGGGTTGCCGCGGCTGTCGAAGATCTGGCGGGCCTTCACGGACTGGATCGTCGCCGCCATGGCTGGTCTCGCGTGGCTTGGAGAGGAAGCCGAGATCGAATCGAATCGAATCGGACCAGATGGAGCGGAGAGCGAGAGGGGTGCGGGTTCGCTGTACGGGTGGGCGGACCGGAGGGGCGGCCCCTGCTTTCTTATAGCGACGATGCAGATGCAAACGGGGGCGCCGCTGGTTCGCCTATTGTTTTTGACGAGCACACGGGACGCCGCGTCTCTCTGCGGGTGGGGCCGGCGGGCGGGCGGTCCTCCCGGGGGCCCGCGTGTAAGGGGCGCCACGCGGGCGGCCGCGCACGGAGATGGAACAACTGGCGAATATGCCGTGGGATTCGCAGAGCGGTCTGGGAGCGCCCCAGGTGGGGCTAGGCTGATGGGGACACTTGTCGTCTGCCCATTGGGCCGATCCAGGTGACATCGGGTTAATCAGCAAGAGAACAATAAATGGCACAAGAGCGAGCCAACTTGAACTTTTGTTTTGTTTACCTTTTTATTATTATAATCTAATCAATCATCAGATCTGTCGTATTTATTTATTATACAGCCGTAAACATCGGGTAGTCCGCATCGTATATACCGGTACAAAATACTGTACAATTTTATTATTATTATTATTGTTATGACAGGGAGATTTACATCACATCACACGGGGACTGTTGCTCCCAGGCGGGAGCAGGCAGGAAGCAAAAGGCATCTCAGATTTCTATGCTGGCCTTGGAGCATTTCGGCGAAAGATACGGAGCTGCGTGCTAGGATTTTCTTCCCATCTTCACTTGTTGGCGAAAGCGACGCCCTTGTGGATGCTCTCGGCCAGCTCGCCCTTGGCCTTCTCCAGCCCGGCCCTGCACCACGGCGACAAGGCAACATTAAATTGGGCGACACAAGCAAATCATCCTTCCCTAGGCTATGTATGTATGTGCTCAGCTGCAGACCTCTCAAACTCGTTCAGCGGGCCGAGCGGCAGGACCTCCTCGACGCCGGACCGGCCCAGCCGCACCTTGGACGCGAAGAAGGGCAGCTCCGTCACCTTCAAGACACGCAATGAAGAACAAGATTTTGCGATTCAGAAAATGCTTGTCGGTCGGCTAGGAATGATTGCTTAGGGATGAGCTGAGAGAAAGAAATAATAACCTGAGAGGCTATGTAAGAGCACTCCACTATCCCGGCGTCGCCGCGCAGCCCTCTCAGGCAGGCGTCCGCGAATTTGGCTGCTGCGTAGGCCTGAAATTTAAAAAAAAAGGGAAGATTTAGTGTTGCTTCAGCCATCGTCGGAGCATACAAACCAGGTTGACTGATGGGGATGTAAGTTGGGGGAGACAAACCATGGAAAGGGTTGCTGATCCTGCTCCTGCCTTCGCCTGAAATGAATTTGGATTGTCAGAAAGGAACTTCATCGCATTAATACAACAGTGGTCAAGGTTCCTCTACAACACAACACTGGTCAAACACTGGCCGGCCGGCCAGCCAACAGCTTAGGAAAATTCTATTGACTGTCAGGCAGCCACCAAACCAGAACATGTGTCCGCAGCTAGCACTAGAAATTAGTATAGCCCCCTATGCGGGTAAAAGTATTGTGTACAAGAAGGTTTCTGCTCAACTTAACAGTTAACATGCACCTGATAATTGACCTTTGTTGTCAACACTGTGAAGCTCTCGAATAAACTAATATATGCATCTTTGTCTATTATAGAACACAAGGAATTTGGTAATTTCACATATCCATCTCACATCTACTGAGGTCTAACTCTCATGTTCTCAAAACATAGCTCGTCAGATCTTATTCAGCTTTGTTAACTATAAGCTGAAGAACTGCAAACCAGTATGCCGGACTCTGAAGACAAATGAAATGAGAGATATCTGAAGAATGTTTGAGCTGCACTGTTACTACACGAGGGACGCTATCAATTGAGTTTGTCATGTTTGAAAAACGTCTCGATCCAAGCTTTCAGCAACATAAAGGAGAGGACCAAGTCTGTAAAGGCATTGAGATGGAATTTCAGTCCTCCCTAACTTATCTCCACCTTCTTTCTTTCTCCTTGCTTCTTTGCCAATCTATTGCAGATCCTCAGTTCTGCTGTGAGTTCAGATTAATGATGTGTTTAATTTGTAAGAACATTCTAGCTCTTGCGATCGGACACAATACAGTATTCATAGCTAATACAAAACTATTACTTCGTCACTAAGCCACTGTTCAGAGAAAGCAATTGCAAAAGAAACTTTTAAATTGACTTTTATTCCCTCCACTGTGCGTACAAGATATGGCATTAGATGGTAAGGGAAACCATACCTCAACTACTTCTGTCCCACCATTCTGTATGCGAGAAGTGAGATAACTAATTTCTTCTGAGGTAAACGAACAGGGAGGATTCACCTACGAAAACAACAAAGTTCAATGAAGGAAAACGTAAAAATGAACAGAGTAACTACTAGTTACATCAGATGGAAACAATTTTTCAGCTGCATATATGGTTCAAAATTTGAAGCAGCTGCAAGTGCTAATAACCTGTGAAAGGAGTGGTAATATCGTAACTCCTGCATGCCCACCAACAACAGGAACATTGACATCTCTGGGGTCAAGTCCAAGAACCTCTCCCTGTAGACAGAGAATGACAGGAATAGGAATTTGAGAACCTGTCCATATAGAAACTACCAATATAATTGGGCACTATGGCAAACAATTTTGAAGTACATACCACAAAGGTATTGGCTCTCACTACATCAAGTGTTGTCACCCCCAATAGACGCTTAGGATAATATGTTCCAGCTTTTTTAAATACTTCAGCAGCAATCGGAACGGTAGAATTTACAGGATTACTGATCACATTCACAATCGCATTTGGGCAGCATTTTGCAATTCCCTCGCAAAGAGTCCGAACAATCCCAGCATTGATGTTGAACAAATCATCCCTTGTCATCCCAGGTTTCCGAGGAATGCCAGCAGGAATGATCACAAGATCCATTCCAGTAAGAGCACTTTCCAATTGTGGCTGACCCAAGAAGCCACGCACCTGTATAAATTATACCTTAGCATAATTCCACCCAATGATCAGATAACCTTTAAGGTTCAAGAATCAAGCGATAATTGTATGCATAGGCTAGGGCGGACAAAGATATGTGGACAGCTATTAATAATGGGCCAATCAAATATCTGCCTCTTACATAAAATTCAAGTAGGTTATATTTTTTCCTTGCAACATTATTTATTGTTCTCAGATTTAATCCACAATTATTACTGAATGATCAGATACTTCATATATTCTTCGGAGACCTCTGCCACACTCCTGATGCAACATGACTTTAAGAACAATGCATGATGCCACTGGAAACTGGCTACTTGTTTGCTGAGTTATGGATTATAAGATTTTTAACACAGTAACAGCCAGCTGGCTAATGCTAATTTCCAAACCTCTACCATATGTACCTCGATTGATTTCTTTAATGGAAATCCGGGAAGAGATCCCTTTGCTATAAAAAAAACTATTGTACGAGCTAAAAGGGCAGTAGAGAAGACATACATTCCTTCAGTAATTCATTTCCTCTAAACATAACCTACACGGATCACATGGAGAGCAACTGTACTAGAGGTCTACCAACATGCAACTATAGTATCCTTTCAGAATCAATTTTCAGTGAGGAACTTCGCAAAAAGCCAAAAAAGGACATAAATACAGGGTTAAGGGGCATACCACAGCACCAGTGTTCATGTGGCTAATGTCAGCTGTGACACCAGGTGTGTTGACAACATCATACAAATGGAGCACCGAAACAAGAGGGTTCATCTTCATAAGCAGCGAGAGCGGCTGGCCGATCCCACCAGATGCACCCAGGACTGCGACCTTGAACCCTGGTGCCGCACCTTTTGCACGGCAATTAGAGCCCTTCAAGATGGCCACCTCCTCCATCTTCAAAATAATAAAAGTGAAATTTAGTCTAGTAGAAGCCGATTCTGGAGTCGATGATACCTTTTATGTATTGGTCAACCACGACAGTTCCACAGGTTTAACTAAGTTTAAGAGCTAAATTTAGGAAGTTGTATGACAAAATCACTAGCTAAGAATAATTCAGATGATTCTGAATTTCCCCGACAGCTAGATATAGCAATACTGGCTAGTGCTTGTACTTGCTTATCAACTGGCTAGTGCTTGTACTACTACTTTTCTAGTAATTGCTGCATCTGTAATAACAAATCCAATGGTCCTTGTTTCAGTATTTGTTGTACACAAGAACTGTGGTGGTGTCTATTATTAGGCTTCCCGAAGCAGCAACTTCAGACCCGAACCTTGCATAGACTCAACTCAGATTTAGACAAGGCTACTCGACAGTCGTTTCCTGGTCCATGGATCCCTAACTCCGAAGCATACAAGCCATGCGTCTTCGGCCGCACGAGGATCCTGGAAAGAACGGATGCGCCCAGGCTAAGCAGCTACGCGCAGAAGCGCCGCGGGGAGGGACCACCGGATGCCACCACGGCCGGCGGCGAGAGCTAATCAGGGGAAGAACTAGCACTCCCCCTCTGGGTAGGAAGGATCTCGCTCCGACCAAATCTGAGCAGAGAGAGGAGCAAACAAGCAGAGGGAGGGAGGGGTGGTTGCGGGTTCGTGCCTGCGAGGTGGGCGGGCAGAGGTGGGAGGCGACCCTGGCCATCCGCCTCGCCGCCGCGGAGTCGGTGCCTTGCTCCATGGCCGCGCTGGCGTGGTTGCCGGAGACTCGGGAGGCGACGAGAGAAGAGAAGAGACTCTGGGGAGGACAGGGGAGGTGGTTGCGAGGGCGGGAGAAAAGGGGTAAAGCGGAGGGGCTGGATGCAAAAGTTGTCCGTCTGTTTGTTCGTTCAGGAATGCGTGCAAGTTTTGTTTTGCCTCCATCATGGTGTGGGTGGATAAAGATAACGTTGATGCCCATGCATACAAATTTCGAAAATATATTTATTTCGCAAGTATCATTACACCAGCTAAATGTCCGTGTGTTACCATGAAATAATAAAAAATAATTATTTTACCCATCAAATCGTAGTATTAAATGTTTGACAGTGATATTGCAAGTGTCTACAGTAAACTCATGAAAGGCCAGGAGTACGACTTATTTGATCCACCCCGCGAGGTAGCCCTAGCAGCCATGTACCACTAATGACATTCAGTAAATAATGCGTACAGGATTTCTCATCTCCCCTAGGCAAAAAACCCTAGGGTTTTGATCTCTTCCGGCGGCCACCGTCGGAATCTTTTATCTCTCGCTTCCTGTCGATCTGATCGGCGGTACTGGGTTTGGGACTGCTCCCTCTTCGTTGGCAAGTGATCTACCTGGCTGTTTTTCGTCAAGGAGGAGGCGGAGTCAACTGGAATAGATTGGATCGGGGGGATGGCGGACAACGCAAGATCGCAAAAGATGAAGGGAGAGGAAACTACAGAGGCTCACCCTGCAGGAAGAGGAGGAGGATGATTTCATCTGGGAGGAAGAACTGACGGACATGGCGGAACCGGCGAAGTGGCTCGCGATCGCAAGGGTCCATACACCAAAAACCTTCAGCCCTAATGCTTTGTATGGGGATATGAGGGCAGCATGGAACCCGGCTCGCCCGGTGGCGTGGAGGAAAATCCGTGATAATCTATTCACGACACAGTTTGGATGTCTGGGGACTGGAACAAGGCAATGTTTGAAGGTCCATGGTTGTTCAGAGATCAGGCAGTGATCTTGGAGGAGTACGACGGGTTTAAGAACCCAGAATCGTTTAGGCTCGATAAACTGGCTGTCTGGGCACAAATACATTGCCTCCCCGACAAGTTCTTGATCGAGCCTGTAGTCAAAGGCTTGGCAACCAGGATTGGAGAGGTGCAAGAGGTGCAGCTGAAGTTACCAGCAGTTTTTTTTGGTGAGTTTGTCAGGGTCAGGGTGAAGTTTGACATCAATGCTAAGATCAAGAGGTTTGTCACAGGGAAAAAGGGAGAAGAAAGGGTCAGGTACCGGGTCAAATATGAAAAACTACCCGTCTTCTGCTATAACTGTGGAGAGTTTGGGCATTGGCACGAGGAATGTGGAGATGGAGAGCATGATGAATCAAAGTTTGAGTGGGGAGAATTTCTGTATGCGGACAGAACCCGTTTCAGACCTGCAGGACGGGGAAACTTCACGCCACAGCGCGGAAGGGGAGGAGCTAGATCAGGTGGACGTGGAAGGGGTCGTGAAGCCTATAACCCTAATCAGAGTTGGCGCTTCAATGCACGCCAGCAACAGCCCAAAACCAATGAATCGGTCGCGGTGGACAGAGAGAGAGGTGACGGGGCTGACACAAGCAAAATCCCTTTAGTGGAGGAGTATGAGCAAGATCATATCCAGCTTCCAAACAAAAGACTTTCTGTTGAGAATGGAGCCAGTTCGTCTGAGGCAGACGGGCCAAGAGGGAATCAGTCGAGGGAGCTGGTAGTCGCTCAGACACTAGTCCCCCCTCCCCCCTGTTTATGTGTCTCCTAGGAAAGAGAGCAAGAGGCCAAAGAAGGCCAGGGTTGAGGATGATCTGGAGACGATGGCAGTCACAACCGAGGGCAAGAATGGTCCAGCTGAAGCAACAACACCCAATGCAACATCGGCGGGCTCCCGCGAGGAGTACCGCCGGGCACAATGAGTATACTGAGTTGGAACTGTCGTGGGGCGGGCAAGGCCGCGACAGTTCGAGAATTACGCGATTTAGCGCGTACCTTTGCCCCTACCTTTATTTGTATTGTTGAAACTCAGATAGAGAAAACAAGGGTAGAAAATTTAGCAGGATCTATTGGCAATGATAATGGCTATACTGTAAGTAGTCAAGGAAGAAGTGGAGGTTTAGGGATTTTTTGGAACAACCCAATAAAGATTGAAATACTTGGTTATTCGGTTTATCATATCGATTGTTCTGTGGAAGAACCGGACAGGGACAAGTGGAGATTGACACTTTTTTATGGCGAATCACAGACAAATCTACGTCACAGGACGTGGGACACGTTGAAGGGAATCGGCACTTTGAGTGAGCTTCCGTGGGTTTGCATAGGTGATTTTAATGAAGTATTACGCCCGGAAGAACAAGTGGGCGTTGGGGGAGGAGCAATGCGCAGATACAGGGCTTCAGGGAAGCGACTGATGTGTGCATGTTGATGGACATGGGTTATTAGGGGCCCTTTTGGACGTATGAAAAGAAAGTAACTGGAGGCAGTTACACCAGGGTCCGGCTAGATCGGGCATTAACCACTGTGGAGTGGAACGAGATGTTCCCAGAGCTCACATCAAGCATCTAACAGCAGCAACATCCGTTCACTGCCCCATTATTCTGAACTACCAAGGGACACGTCCACCCAACAGAAGGAGAGAGTTCAAGTATGAAGTTATGTGGGAAACTTATGAATCATGGTCTGGAACTATTCTGTCGCGCTGGACAGAAGGAGGCCAAGCAGCGGTAATGGCGGGCTTGAGGGCCAAGCTGGAGCATGTAGCGCGGGATCTAGGGAGGTGGAACAAGACCACTTTCGGTTCGGTCAAGAAAGAAATCAGAAAACTAAAGCTTGAGCTCGAACGACTTCGAAATGACCCTGCAAGGACTGCACCTTCTCGTATTGAACTAAAGATCAGCGAGAACTTGGTAGAGTTGTATCACAGAGAGGAACTCATGTGGAGACAGCAATCAAGGCTAGAGTGGCTCACGGCGGGAGACAGAAATACACGTTTCTTTCATCTTCGCGCCAGCCAACGGAGAAAGAAAAACATGATTAAGGCACTTATGAACTCGTTGGGGGGTGCTAACTGTAGCGACCCGACCTCAGACGGTCAAGTCTTTGTGCTTAAGTGTCATCCCTGGATCGGTATGCTGACACACACAATACTCGAGGATTTATAACATAGGTAAATCACATGTATAAAGTAACGTAAATACTATTACCTCAATCCAAATAGCGAAAGTAACAAGGTTGTGGATTCCCATCAACACCAACGGCAAAGTTGAGTGTAGAAATCGTAACCCTAACGTATCACTTACTCGTCGTAAGAATCCTGCAACATGAAACGTTGCAGCCCGAAAACGGGTCCGCACATGGAATATGCTGGCAAATTAACACCATAGAGAAATGATGAACAAGGGCTATCACTACATGCATATATGGCTGGTGGAAAATCTCTATGGTTATAATGTTTTTGTGAAAAGCCAATTTTTCCCTACTACAAAGGAATAAATTTTATTTAACTATCATGGTGGTTGTGAAACATTGAAATGGTTGACATCATCTCAGTCCCAATTAAGTATCATCATTAACCCAACAAGATTAATTAAAGTAACATGATGAGATCAACATGATAATCCAAGTACTAGATACTCAAGTTGTCCATAACCGGGGACACGGCTAACCATGATTAGTTTATACACTCTGCAGAGGTTTGTGCACTTTTCCCCACAAGACTCGACCGCCTCCGTTGGATTACTCGCACTACATGGTGTTTGAGTAATGGATGATCGAGACATAGTCTTTCAGAAGCGTTAGCACCTTACGATGGGTAGACCGTACCACCTACATCCCCTACATCTGCTAGTCTACCACTGTAAGAGTTCACACGACTTAATCAACTATGCTAGAGCCCATAATAGCTTGTGGCTGCACACGGAAGTTTCTAGCATGAATAATCTCATGATTCCTTTGAACCTGGGTGGCGGTCCAAAAGAAAAACAGGCAATCCTGGAATACCCAGGTACCTCAATCCACCCAGATGTGAGTTTTAGTTGCCACCTTAAGTAAACCATTAATTAACAATCTCACATCTGTCGTGAATATCTCTCAAACCCAATCCACGTCTACAAGCATAGCATAGCAATATAAGCAACGTAGAAGTAACTCCCAAGGGTTTGATAATGAAACAGGTGATAGGTACTACCTCATCTACTTCCCAATTCCCACAGTTTAATTAGATCCTAACCGTGCAATGTTTGAGGATTGATCTAATGCAATAAAACTGGGTAGTAAGGGGGATATGATCAAAGTGTTACTTGCCTACAATGTTGATGAAGATGATTCGCACTCAAAACTCTTGATAGTTCTACTCGTCACACTCTGGTCAATCTATCGTAAGCAAGCAATGGTAACCATACATAAGCAATCACTCAAAAGATCGGGAAGAACGAAAACGACGATTCGGAAAACATCAAAACCAAGCAAATAACTCTTGCAACATAAAACAATTTCTAACAGTACCAAAATTATATGAATTTGGCCTTATCAGAAAGTTTAGGTCAAGAGCTTCGATTTGCAAAAAGAATCAACTAAATCGGAGCTACGAAACTCAAGTTACGATCAAACGAAGTTTGAATTCAAATCTGGTCTAATTCAAATTTTAAACTTTCAAAAACATGTTTGAGTTGGATTTACTGGATAGAGGGGATCATAACGAAGACGTGGGCGTTGGTTTCGTTGGATTTGGACAAACGAGCAAAAAGTTGTAGCCGTTTGAAGATTAGGGACTAATATGTAAATAAAATATTCACGGATAAGCCCCTGGCCGAAATTAAAAAGAAAAGAAAAGAAAAGAAAAACTCTACCGAGCGAACGTTCGCTGCCGAACGCTTACTAACAAAACCGTTCGCTAAGGAGATCTAAACGGAAAACATCCGCTGCATAATGAAATAAAACGGTTTTAAAAAAAAACCGATCTGGACCGGTCGACAGCGGTCTTACCGGTTCGGTCAACTCCGGCGGTGGGGCGGGCGTCTCC
>NC_057808.1:12655269-12669022 GCF_018294505.1 Triticum aestivum | reverse complement strand
GAGGAGGCGGCGGCGGCGGATCTTGTCGGGCGGCGGCAGTTGTGTGCAGCGGCGGCGGCGAAAACGGGAGGAGTGGAGAGGGGGTCGGGGCTGCGGGATTTATAGGAGGAGGGGGAAGGCGGTGGCGTGGAGGAGGGGCCAAGCGCGGGCGAGGCCGGGTCGGGCACGGCGGCGGCGATGCGTGCTCGCTCGGGACTCCGTCCCAAGCTGGAAGACGAGGCGGTGGGCCGGCTGGGCCGTGGCTTGGCTGGGAGCTGGGCCGGCCCAGTTCGGTCCGCGGGGAAAAGTTCTTTTTTTTTATTAAAAAAACACAGACAAACAAAATAAATAAAACAAAGGAAATAAAAAAAATATTATATAGGCGTATAATATATCAAAATTTTCAGAAAAAGATTTTCTACAACATGAACATTTTTACAACGCCAAATAAAATTCACACAAATTTAAATAAAGCAAAGAGTGCTACTGTTCTAATAAAATGCAGTAAAAATCATTTTAAAAATACCAAAATGATTTCAAATTTATTTCTCTCCAATTTTCTGATGTAGGGAATCATGTTACCCTATTTTCCATATATTTTATTTTTGGAGAAAAATAATTTGAATAAAACCCAAATAACTCCAAATTAAAAATAATTCCCAAAAGGACTTTGAATTTGATCCTTTGAAACTCCCAACTCATATTTCATATATTATGAAGAAGTCATTTTATCTTCTCTCGTGAAAATCATTGAGTTGCATAAAGTTTCTGAATTGGGAATATTCTCAAATAAAATTCAAATATTTTCAACACCCCCTTGTCATTTAAATAAATGGAAGAAGTCATGTCATCTTCTCTCTAGGGTTTTGTGGTGAAAAGAATTTGAATTTACGGAGATCATAAAAGCAAAAATGAAAGTGTGGGAAAGTCCTTTTATTCCCTCTCATTTAACTTTCAAAAGTTTCGAATTTCACTCACTTTCAGTCAATCAATCACACAACAACCAAACAATCAATCAAATCTATCTATTTAATATAACATTCCAAAATTTAGAATTTTGGGATGTTACACTAACCGAGGATCACTCAGAGCTCAGAAATATGGTAACAGAGTTTTATAAAAATCTCTATACTTCGGAAGGGGTGTCAGGTATGGAACAAGTGCTGTCACATGTACCCAGGAAGGTTTCTAATGAGATGAATGCTATGCTTCTAGCACCGTATACAACAGAGGAAGTAAAAACAGCACTGTTCCAGATGATGCCAACTAAGGCCCCAGGCCCGGATGGTTTCCCAGCACATTTTTATCAGCGGCATTGAGATATTTGTGGAGAGGAAGTGACAAAGGCAGTTCTGAGAATTGTGAGAGGGGAGGAGGAGGCTGCGTGTATCAATGACACCGTTCTGGTACTCATCCCAAAGGTTCTCAATCCAACTCAACTCTCTCAGTTTCGGCCAATAAGTTTATGTAATGTAATCTATAAAATTGCTTCGAAAGTTGTGTCAAACAGGCTAAAAGTGATCCTTCCATGCATCATATCTGAGGAACAGTCTGCGTTTGTTCCTGGCAGACTGATAACTGACAACATCATCTGTGCCTACGAGTGTCTGCATTTTATGAAGAGAAGCAGAGCTAAATCTAATACCTTTTGTGCTTTGAAGCTTGATATGATGAAAGCATATGATAGGCTAGAGTGGCCTTACCTACAAGCAATGATGGAGAAACTGGGTTTTGCACAATCTTGGGTGTAGACATTCATGGGTATGGTTCAGTCAGTCTCTTTTTCAGTTCTTTTTAATGGAGAAAAGTTACAAGAATTTTTACCAAGCAGAGGTATACGACAGGGAGATCCTATCTCTCCTTACCTTTTCTTGATTGCACCAGAGGGCCTTTCGTGCCTTTTAAAGACAACTTCTAATTCGTCAGGGTTTGAGGGTATTAAGGTGGCAGCGTCTGCACGGCCTATTAATCATCTTTTGTTTGCTGACGACAGCCTGCTGCTTTTCAAGGCAAGTGATCAAGGTGCGACTAGGGTTTCAAACCTTCTGGAAACCTATTGTAATGCTTCCGGTCAGAGAATCAACCATGCAAAATCGTCCATATTTTTTAGAAACGGGTGTCCGCAAGCTCTACGAGATAGTATCAAGCAGAACTTGAATGTCCAGAATGAGTCTTTAAGTGATCGATATTTGGGCATGCCTACAGATGCTGGACAGTCCAAGATGGGCACGTTCAAGTACCTGCGCGATAGAGGTTGGGAAAAAGTAAGAGGTTGGATGGAGAAATTGTTATCTGCAGCAGGGAAGGAAGTGCTAATAAAATCGGTGGCACAAGCTATTTCGGTTTACTCCATGGCTTGTTTCAGATTACCCCGAGGCTTGTGCGACAACATCAATGCTATCATCCACCAATTTTGGTGGGGTAGTAAAAGGGGTAAGAGAAAGCCCGCTTGGGTCTCCTGGGATGTTATGAAAAAACCGAAATACTTGGGAGGAATGGGCTTTAGAGACATCGAGATCTTTAAATTGTCCTTGTTGGCTCGGCAAGCGTGGAGGCTGCTCGATGATCCACTATCTCTCAGTGCAAGAATGCTTAAAGCGGCCTACTACCCAAATACGACTTTCATGGAAGCAGAGTTGGGTAGCAACCCTTCGCAGATTTGGCGAGCGGTATTGGATGGTAGAGAGATATCGAAGCAGGGCATCATCAGGAGAATAGGGAATGGGGCAACCACAGACATTTGGAACACAAACTGGATTCCCAGGATTGGGCCGATGCGGCCGATCATCTCGTTAACGGATACTCCGCCGTCTAGGGTTGCGGAACTGATTGACAACACCACAGTGACCTGCGCGAAGATGTTATTCGGGCAACATTTCTGCCTTTCGATGCTGAAGCGATTCTTTCCCCGCCCTTTTGCACAGGGCGATCGAGGATTTCTGGGCTTGGACTGGAGAGCGCAGTGGCAGATTCACGGTAAAGTCGCCCTATCACTTGGTGCAAAACAAAAAGGAGCATAGGGAGAACTGGATGGAAGAGAATGCAGGTGCCTCTGATCTTCGGGATAACAGTATAGCATGGACTGAATTATGGCACACAAAGGTACCATCTAAGCTGAAGGTTTTTCTCTAGCGCTTAGCAAGGCACCCGATGCCTACAGCAGACCTCCTCCACCACCGAAATATGTCCACAACGAGAACATGTGCGCTGTGCGGGCGAGATGATTCTTGGAGACACGCTCTTCTGGAATACAAACTCACGGTGCATCTGGGCACTTTCTGATCAATATCTGGTAGAACAAATAAGCCTGAATGATGAGACCAACGCAAGAAACTGGCTTTTTAATCTGCATGATACACTGAGCCAGGAGGAGTATAATGTTTTAGTGGTGACCCTATGGGCCATTTGGCGAGCAAGACGTAAAGCGATCTATGAGGACGTCTTTCAGAGCTCCCAAGCCACAAACCAGTTCATCAAATCCTACTTGAGGGATCTTAAAATCATACAGGAGCCAAGGCCAGAGAGAAGGCAACAAACTGCTGCACGACCAACTCGCTGGCTTCCTCCCATGGATGGTTGCACCAAGATAAATGTGGATGCCGCGGTCGCACGTGGCAGAGGGGTGGCGGCTGCTATCTGCCGCGACCACAATGGTTGTTTCCAGGGTGCATCAGCAATTGTGATCAGGGGGCTGAGCGACCCTCCAACGTTGGATTCCCTTGCTATAAGGGAAGGGCTTGCACTTGCGGATGATCTAAATGTGCAACATGTTCACCTTGCTTCGGACTGTAAGGTTGTAATTGATGATCTCAAGCGAAGGAACCCTACTAGCTATGGTGCTATTCTACATGAAATCACGGAGCATAAAGCCTCATTTGCGGTTTGTAACATTGAGCATGAGTTTAGGAGCTCGAATTTCGAAACTCACAATCTAGCGAAGCACGTTTTGAAGTTAGGGGGTGGGCCGCCATGTTTGGTTAGGACACCCCAGCAACTTATCTTTTATCTCTGTAAACATTGATGCAGTTTAAATAAAGCTTCGCGAGATTGTCTCAAAAAAAATAATGACATTCAGTAAAACTTGTTCACGCAAGACTAATAATCAAGGCATAGTCCATTCTTCAGTTGTGGACAAATGTAGCTGCTTGTCTAGGTGAAGCTCAATTTTAATAGGTCTCCACTGAATTGCAGGCATATCAAACAATACAATTGGAACAATGTAATCCAATTTGCCTATGAGACCTAGTGGGGGTTGTTAGATTTTATGGGGCTCGGCCCACTAAATCTTGTACCTTGGCCCAGTTAATGATTGACCACGGCCCGAAACTATTGTTTGCCGCTGCTGTGTCCTCCAGTTTACCACGCATGACGGCATTACGTCCAAAAAAAAACACCCTCCGGTCATTTTTAGTTCACATATAAGTTTTATCCGAAGTCAAATTAGCTATATTTGGACCAAACTTATAGAAACAAATATCAACATTCACAATTGCAATTAATATTGTTAGATTCATTATGAAATGCAGTTTCATTGTACATAAATTTGGTACTGTAGATGTTGATATTTTTTAATGTTAATTTAATCAAACTTTACAATTTTGACTTGACACAAATATAATACGCGGAGTAAAAATGATCGGAGTACCGAAACAAAATCTCTTAGATCATGGCACACATGTCTTTGAGGGAGAGAAGATCGAACACGCTTTGTATTGATCAGGATGGTTACATTTATATAGTGGGGAACAGAGGGCGCGAGCCCACGATGGTGATCGTGGCCGGGCCATGTTCGGAGGAGGCGGTCGTGTGTGCTGATTGACAAAACTGCACACACGCACGCTCTGTTATACTCTAGTGTACAAGGTAGTCGTACACAAATACATGAGGTTTAACAACAAGGTTTTGCGGATCGGGTAGGTAGCTCGGACGCCAATAAGATATTGAGCCTCTGTGTGGCACACACGAGATGCAAGCTGGCTCAATCGATCGTTGGCGAGGGATCCCTGAATAGGTTTTTCTTTTTTCCTGTTGTTTTTTGTGGCTGATTTTCATTTAGGTTTTTTAAGTTTTATTCTTTTCTGTTTCTTTTTTATTTTCGTTTTCGCCTTTATCTTTTCTGTTTCTTTCTTCTTTTTATTTTCTTTCCTTTTTTCTGTTTCTTTTTTCAAAATGTGCAAACTTTAACAGTGTTTAGAATTCAAAATTGTTCAAAAATTTGAAAATATGTTCGGGGTTTTAAAAAAATTGTTCAAAATATGCTCAGCTGGTTGTATCACCTTGCCCCTTTGGAAGAGATTGGAAAACATTTAGTTTAAACCGGATGATTTTCTATCTCGGTAAGCCGCCTCGTACGCACGCCACGCGCCCCCTCAGTCCATCGCTTTTTCCTCCCCACCTTATCCCTTCCGGCTCCTTCTCCTCCACTCGTCCCCCTCCTCATCTTCTTCCTTCCTTTTTTTTCTCCTCCACCTGCTACTGTAAGGAAGAGCCGACGCGGGCTAAATCCACATCAACGCGTGCCTGGTGAAGCTCCCACCTGGACGGGGAGGGAGTGGGGGGCGACGACGAAGCATCCACCCTCATGGTCCTGCTTGATTGATCTTGATGATATGAGTATTACAAGAGTTGATCTACCACGAGATCGTACAGGCTAAACCCTAGAAGCTAGCCTATGGTATGATTGTTATTGTCCTACGGACTAAACCCTCCGGTTTATATAGACACCAGAGGGGGCTATGGTTACACAGAGTCGGTTACAAGGGAGGAGATCAACATATCCGTATTGCCAAGATTGCCTTCCATGCCAAGGAGAGTCCCACCCGGACATGGCACGAAGTGTAAGTGCATCTAGTGCCCCTTAGTGATTTTGGTGTATTGAAGACTTATAGGTTAAGGGACTAATGTGTTTATGAGTGTACACAGGTCCATACGTCTATGAGGAGTTTGATATTTACAGAGAAAGTCGACCCCTAAAAATGAAGTTCTTCGACTAAAGACTTGGGATTTCTGAAGACTTTCTGAAGACTTTGAAAGTGAAGAAATTGGTGTGACCTTGAAGACTTGGTATTCATTTGAGGAACATGAAGCGTGAAGACTTTTGTTTTCATAGTTTCATTTTCTCTTTCTTGAGTCATAGGAAACACCGTACTGTTAAAGGGGGTCGAGGAAATACTAAGGAAAAATTTCCATGTGATGCTGAACTCAAAATCCTACACCTACCAATCCCTTCGAGTGAAGCCATTGGAAATCTCATACAGTCCAGTCATATTCTTCAGTGACAAAGACGAAGTTCTTCTGGTCTCTGAGGAATTTGTTCTGACTGAGGAGTTAGGAATTCGCCAGTGCGGATTGCCTACACAGTGAGGAACATGATAGCCTTTAGGAATTTGATACTCAAATTTCCGACCGTTGCTGTGCTATGCGCTAGCTGTCCCAAAATATCTACCCACCTAACGGTCATATCATTGAAGGGCATTTATGTCTTATCATGTCGGGCTGCTCCCTAGGCCACAAATAGCCGCCCCTACAACCACTAGCTGGTTGGCTGCTCCGAGAGAAACTGACACTTGTCAATTGAGAGCATCCCATCCTCCGAGGACTTAGAGCGAAAATCATCAAGTGAGGAAAAATCCAAACCCAAACACCTACAAACCCAAAGTGATTGAGCATCACTGAAGAGATTGATCCTGCGTGGATCCGACGCTTGTTACCTTTGAAGACTGTGCTTCTTCCAGACGGTTAGGCGTCATGGTCTAGAGCATCCAAGAGGAATTGTGGATCGCCGAGTGACCGAGTTTGTGAAGGTTCGGAAGTCACCTGAAGACTTACCACGAGTGATTGGGCGAGGTCTGTGTGACCTTAGCTCAAGGAGAATACGGTGAGGACTAGGTGTCCTGGACTGTGTGTTCAGGACTGGGTGTCCGGGACTGTGTGTCCTCAGGTTGAAATACCTAGCCGCTCCAACCAGATGTACAACTGAGACAACAGTTGGAACTGGTCTACCAAATAATTGTCTTCACCGAGCTTACTGGTTCTATTTCCTCAACTCTTTCTTTTCCTCATTACTATGTTGTGTGCTTGTCATATCTGTGTTTGAAGACTTTGACTGAAGACTTTCTCAAATTTCCTCAGTTCAATTTCTTCAGTCTGTTTGTCTTCATCTTCTGTTATCCTGTGTTTACGCTTTCTGTACTCTGTGCTTGTCTTTATTTCATCATGATGACCATGCTTGTATTCTGTTATGTTTACTTCTGAGTACTTATTCCGCTGCAAGTAGTTCTTTGCTAAGGAATTTCCTCACCCACAAATTCCTCAATGAACAATTCATAAAAATCGCCTATTCACCCCCCTCTAGTAGATATAACGCACTTTCAATTGGTATCAGAGCAAGGTACTCCCTTGTTCTGTGAGATTTTGGTTTAACCGCCTGGAGTTTTAGTTATGTCGACCGCATGTATGATCAAGGTCTGTGCTGGGTGTCCTACCTTTGATGGGATGGACTACCCCTACTGGAAGAATAAGATGCGAATGCATCTTGAGGCAATTGATAACGATCTCTGGTATGTTGTGGAAAGTGGTGTTCCCTCTGTCTCACCCTCACTGAACGCTACCGATGTGAAGAGATTCAAGCAACTCGATTCTCAAGCGAAGAATATCATACGTGGCCATCTGAGCAAAGGACAGTAGGGAAGAGTGAGTGCTTTGGAAACTTCTAAGCTTATCTGGGATAGGCTATCCAAAGTGAATGAAGGAGTCTCAACTCAGCGTGACTCTCGAGTTGATGTTCTTCGCAATCTCTTCAACCGCTTCAAAAGACTCGACAATGAAAATGTTCAACAAACCTTCGATCGCCTCACTGACATCTCAAATGAGCTTCAAGCACTTGGTGCCACTGACATCACCGACCATGAGGTGGTGAAGAAATTGTTGAGATCGCTTGATTCTTCATTTGATACTCTGGCATTGATGATACAAGAACGTGCTGATTACAAGTCACTTGACCCCGCTGATATCCTCGAAAGGCTACACTCATGAGTTCCAGCTTGCTGAAAAGAGAGATCTATATGGTTTGAGCTATGGCAAATCACGTGCACTGAAGGCCAAGACAGTTTCTGAGTCTGAGGATGAAGACTCTGACAGCAGCCTTGGTGACCCTGAAGAACTGAGCAATGATCTAGCACTGCTCGTGAAGAAATTCTAGAAGTTCTCAAGACGTGGTCGCTTTGGAAGACCCTCAAGGAGCAATGATTCCTCATCCAGTGACTACAAGAAGAGGCTTTGTCACAAATGCAAGAAACCAGGACACACCATTCAAGATTGTCCTCAGTGGGAAAAGGAATCAAAGAAGAAGAAATACAAGGATTACAGTTCTAATGATGCGAAGAAAAAGAAGAAATCCTCAAAATCCTCATCATCAAAATCCTCAAAGTCTTCATCTCACAAGAAGAGCATCTCCAAGAAGGCTCGGGCATTCATTGGCAAGGAAATGGACTCCGAGGCTGAATCTGAAGAAAATGAGGAAGAGGAGGCATCTGAGGATTCCAAATCCGGTGTGGCGAGCCTAGCCCTCGCTACTGCATTTGTCAGCAAGTCTATCTTCAACACTGAAGAAAATGACCTCACCAACAAGGCTGGAGAAGGCAATGATGACTATGCTCCCACCTATTGCTTCATGGCAAAGGGTGCCAAGGTACTCAAATATACCTCCTCTGAATCAAGTGAGAATGAATCTGATGAAAACCTTAAGCCCAGCTATTCTAAACTTGCTAAGATTGCTGTGAAACAACAAAGGGCCCTTGAAAAGGTTCAAAACATGCTAGACAAAAGTGATGATATGTTGGGTGAAGAAATGGATCACACTAAAACCTTGACTGAAAATCTTCAGAGACTTCAGACGAGGTTTGACAACATTCAAGGTCATCATAACACTCTCTTGTCTGATCATGAGAAGCTTTCTTATGAATTTCTTCAAAGAAAGCAAGATCTTGAAAAGCTAAGAGTGAGTTATGAAGATCTTCAGAAGGAGCGCGATTCATTACTTGCTCAAAAAATCAGCGCTGCTTAGGAAAAATTTGTTCCTCCATGTTTGAAATGCATTGAACGTGAATCTGCTAATTCTTCACCTGAATGTTCAAATGCTTCTAATGCTACAAATTCCTCAACTATCTCTGCTATCACTAATTCCTCATCTGAGGACATTGCTAGTATCACTGACGATGCAGGGCTGAAGGAATTGTACATGACAGGCATGTACACATCAGACTCTTTGTGATATCCTCAACAGGAACCCTAGGAAAGAGGGTATTGCCTTTGATAGGAAACTCAATGCTGATGGTACATATTGGAAGCATGAGCAGTACCCCAAAACCTCATGGGTTGCTACAAAGGGGCCTCCACTTGATCCGTCTAATTTATCTGGGTTTACATGTGAATCTTCTCATTCTTTTGATGAGTCATTTGACTCCAACTATAAACTGTTCAAAAATCAGAATGGTGAAGTATTTGCTAGATATGTTGGCACTAACTGCAGGAACGGTTCTCCTATGAAGAAAATCTGGGTTCCCAAAAGGTGCCTTGAAAGTCTTCAGGTGAATGTCCTCATGACCCCACCTGTGAAGAATAAGGACCCCAGATCAAATTCTTCATATGGACCAAATTCTTCATATGGATCCAAGTCCTCATACGGACCAAATTCCTCACATGGATCAAATTCCTCAAAAGGATCAAAGTCCTCATATGAACATCATCGTGCTAACAACTCTGTTTCGCAGGGAAGAGCCAAGGGCTATGAATATGAGCATTATTCTTCTAATCATTATGTTCATAAGTCCTCGAAGAATTTCTGTGCTTATTCATATGCTTACCCTAACTCCTCTTTTGTGAAATGAAATGGATTGGCTTCTATGCCACCTTTCTCGTATGGAGCTCGCAGAGTGATGAACTCTTTGCCACCCCTTCAGATGAGGGTGGTGAAGTAAAAGAACTAATCTCTTCTGCAGGGTCAGGTCTCTAGACGTACTTAAACGTCTGAAGAATTTGCTGGAGACCTGAAGAATGCCTGAACGGAAGCAGGCTAATCATGAAGAAATGAACTTTCATTTCTCACGTCCTCATACTGTTTTAACTGTTGTATTGCTTCATGAAATTCGTCTGATGAAATGTGATGTCATATTCTTCACTGATGAAGTATATGAAGTTCGTAAGCTGCACTAATTCATCTGCAGGATGATCAACCCAAAGCCACTGAGTGGGTCCTCGATAGTGGATGTACAAATCACATGACTGGTGACAAGAATCTATTGATGGATGCACCTTTGTCACCATCGCATCTGAAGCATATCATCTTCGCTGACAAAGGCAAAAGTTAGGTATTGGGTCTAGGTAAGGTTGCGATCACAAAGGATCGACACATGGACAAAATCATGCTTGTCGAGTCCTTAGGATACAATCTTATGTCTGTCTCAATGCTTTGTGATCTTGATATGGTATTTGTCTTTGGCAAGTATCGTTGTGTTGTGGTTATGGAAACTGACAATTCCAAAGTCTTCGAAGGCTTTAGGGGAGGAGACTTGTATATTGTTGATTTCTCTACAGGACCGCAACTAGCCATGTGCCTACTTGCAAAAGCCTCAGAAGGGTGGCTATGGCATCGACGACTTGGTCATGCAAGCATGAGGAATTTGCACACGCTTGTGAAGAAGAAGCATGTCATTGGCATTGAGAATGTAAAATTCCTCAAGGATCACTTGTGTGGAGCTTGTGAAGCTGGAAAGATGACCAAGGCTAAGCATCCAACGAAGACTATCATGACCACTACTCGACCATTCGAATTGCTTCACATGGACCTCTTTGGTCCTAACCATTACTCAGCTGTCACAAATGACGCATCTCTCTATGGCCTTGTTATTGTTGATGATTACTCTCGTTACACATGGGTACACATTGTTACTTACAAACATGAAGTGCAGGAAGTCTTCAAACGATTTTCCTCGAGGGCTTCAACCAACTTTGGTGTGAAGATCAAGCACATTAGAAGTGACAATGGAACTGAGTTCAAGAATTCTGGTCTTGATGACTATCTTGATGAACTTGGTATTACTCATGAGTTATTTGCTCCTTATACTCCTCAGCAGAATGGCGTCGTGGAGCGCAAGAACAGAACTCTTGTTGAGATGGCTCGCACTATGCTTGATGAGTACAAGACACTTCGTCACTTCTGGATTGAGGCAATTTATACTCCGTGCCACATCATCAACAGGGTATATCTTCACAGATTCTTCAAGAAGACTGCCTATGAACTCCTCACTGACAAGAAACCCAATGTGAGTTATTTCAAAATCTTCGGTGCTAAATGTTGGATTAGAGATCCTCATCACAATGCTAACTTTGCACCAAAAGCACATGAAGGCTTTATGCTTGGTTACGGAAAGGACTCGCACACCTACAGAGTCTTCAACAACGTTCTTCACAAGGTTGTCGAAACTATAGATGTGCGGTTCGGTGAAACTAATGGCTCGCAAAGAGAGCACCTACCCTCTGTGATAGATGAACCAGCACCTGAGGAAACTATCAAGTTCAAGGCTACTGAGGATGTCATTCCTACCGAAGAATCTGCTGAAGAATTCATTCCAGAACGTGAAGAACGTCGAGCTAATGCACCTGAAGAAAATGCTGAAGAAAATGGTGCTGAAGAAAATGCTGATCAAATTCCTCGACGACAACCAACTCATCCTCGCGTTGCAAAAGAAGTGCAAGTTGAAAAGATCATCGATGACATTGAAGCACCAGGTCCTCTCACACGCTCAAAAGCTTCACATTTATCTAACTTTTGTGGGCACTATGCTTTTGTCTCTATCACAGAGCCCACTAAGGTAGATGAAGCATTTCTGGAGCCTGAGTGGATTCAGGCCATGCAAGAAGAATTACATCAGTTCGAGCTCAACAACGTTTGGGAACTGGTCAATCGTCCAGATCCTCGCAAACACAATATCATTGGCACAAACTGGATCTACCGCAATAAGCAAGATGAAAATGGCCTTGTGGTGAGGAATAAGGCACGGCTAGTAGCTCAAGGCTACACACAGGTTGAAGGAATTGATTTCGATGAAACTTTTGCACCTGTTGCTAGACTTGAAGCTATTCGAATATTATTTACTTGTGCTAACCATCATGATATCACTTTATATCAAATGGATGTGAAAAGTGCATTCCTCAATGGTAAGCTTGAGGAAGAAGTATATGTTGCTCAACCCCCAAGTTTTGAAGATCCTAAGCATCCTGAAAAAGTCTTCAGACTAAATAAGGCCCTCTATGGCCTCAAGCAAGCCTCTCGGGCGTGGTATGATACTTTGAAGGAATTCCTCATGAAGAAATGCTTCAAACCTGGTTCACTCGACCCTACTCTTTTCACTAAATCATATGATGATGAATTGTTTGTGTGTCAAATATATGTTGATGATATCATCTTTGGCTGTACTGACCAACGTTATAGTGATGAATTTGCCTATATGATGAGTGAAGAATATCAAATGTCTATGATGGGAGAGTTGAAATTCTTCTTAGGTCTTCAAATTCGTCAACAGCGCAATGGCATATTCATATCTCAGGAGAAATACCTCAAGGATGTACTGAGGAAATTCGGCATGCAAGATTGCAAAGGCGTCAAAATTCCTATGCCCACAAATGGCCATCTGTGCACTGATGAAAATGGTATTGACTTTGATCAAAAGGTATACCGCTCCATGATTGGTTCTTTATTGTATTTATGTGCATCTAGGCCAGATATAATGCTTAGTGTTTGCATGTGTGCCCGATTTCAAGCTACACCGAAGGAATCACACCATAAGGCTATGAAGCATATTCTTCGATATCTAGCTCACACACCAACACTAGGATTATGGTACCCCAAGGGCTCGGCTTTTGATCTCATTGGATATTCTGACTCTGACTATGCTGGTGATCGTGTGGACCGCAAGTCAACATCTGGTACATGTCATTTCCTCGGACGATCTTTGGTCTGTTGGTCCTCGAAGAAACAGAACTGCGTATCACTGTCTACTGCTGAAGCTGAGTACATTGCTGCTGGCTCTTGCTGTGCTCAATTGCTGTGGATGAAGCAAACACTCAAGGACTACGGAGTCAACGTGAAGAATGTGCCTATCTTCTGTGACAATGAGAGTGCCATCAAGATTGCTCACAACCCAGTTCAACACTCGAAGACAAAGCACATTCAGATTCGTCATCATTTTCTTCGCGATCATGTGTTGAAGGTCGAAATTTCTATTGAGCATGTGAAGACTGAAGAACAGCTAGCCGATATCTTCACAAAGCCCTTGGATGAGAAGAGATTTAGCAAGTTGCGGTGTGAGCTAAATATCCTAGAATCTTCGAATGTTCTTTGAAAAGGACACTCATCCTAACACTTATGCAAAATTGATGACTTAGATGTGCAACACATGAAGAAACATTTTTCTTCAATCAACGAAGAATAACACTCTAAGTGTGAAGAAATTAATGAAGAATTTGATTCTCAGAACCCTACGACAATTGTACGCGGTGTCTGAAATCATCATTCTTATACGGTGGGACACGCCACCACAAAAGTTGAAAATCTTCAATTTGAGTTTTTCCTCAGTTTTTTGAAATTCCTCAGTTGTTCATTTTCTTCAACTTTGCCTTGTCTTCACTGTTTCTGTCGTTTTTCTTCATTGGCTATATATATATATATATATATATATATATATATATATATATATATATATATATATATATATAT